>NC_053024.1:238507150-238640323 GCF_003073215.2 Triticum urartu
GACAGGCGGTCTACCGGTAGTAAACCAAGGCCGCATGGCAAGTCTCGGTCCAATCCGGAAATGTTTAATCCCCACACACGAAAGAAAGCTCGAAATGGCCACCGGAGGAGAACGAAGCGCCGGAATGCAAAACGGACAACGGGGAAAATGCTCAAATGCATGAGATGAACATGTATGCAAATGCAATGCACGAGATGACATGATATGCGATGCACGAAAAACGAAAACAACACACGGAGACGGAGACCCGAACCCGAGAAATAAATATAAGTTAACGCCGGAAACGGCAAGAGTTGGATACAAATATGGAAAGTTACATCCGGGGTGTTACAACACTCCACCACTACGAAAAGATCTCGTCCCGAGATCTAGGACTGAAAGAACTCCGGGTACTCAGAACGGAGGTGATCCTCGCGTTCCCAGGTAGCTTCACGATCGGAATGGTGAGACCACTTGACTTTGAGAAATTTGATTGACTTGTTGCGAGTCTTGCGTTCAGTCTCTTCAAGAATAGCAACTGGGTGCTCACGATAGGAGAGATCTTCTTGGAGCTCAATGTCCTCGAAGTTGACGGTGCGGTCAGGAATCTTGAAGCACTTTCGAAGCTGAGAGACGTGGAACACATCATGAACATTTGCAAAGTTTGAAGGAAGCTCAAGTTGATAGGCGAGGTCGCCTCTCTTGCTGACAATCTTGAAAGGTCCCACGTATCTAGGGGCAAGCTTCCCTTTGATACCGAAGCGACGAGTACCTTTCATGGGAGAGACGCGGAGGTAAACATGATCTCCGATCTGGAAAGCCAAATCACGGTGCTTACTATCATAGTAGCTCTTCTGGCGGGATTAGGCTGCTTTGAGGTTATCACGAATGACTTTGCACATTTCTTCTGCTTCTGTGATTAAGTCATTACCCAGCAGCTGACGTTCACCGGTTTCAGACCAGTTGAGAGGGGTACGGCACTTCCTGCCATACAGAATTTCGAAGGGGGCCTTGCCCGGACTTGCTTGAAAACTGTTGTTATAGGAGAATTCAGCATAAGGAAGACAATCCTCCCACTTCATACCGAAGGAGATCACACAAGCCCTGAGCATATCTTCGAGAATCTGGTTGACACACTCGACTTGACCGCTCGTTTGAGGATGGAAAGCAGTGCTGAAGCGGATGTTGGTGCCCATGGCCTTCTGAAAAGAATCCCAAAACTTGGAGGTAAAGATGCTGCCACGGTCTGAAGATATCACTTGAGGAATACCATGCAGAGAGACAATGCGAGACGTGTAGAGTTCCGCCAATTGAGCTGCAGTGATCGACTCTTTGATAGGAAGAAAATGAGCCACTTTGGTGAGTTTGTCGATGACGACGAATATAGCATCATTGCCACGCTTGGACTTTGGAAACCCAGTCACGAAGTCCATTTCAATGTGGTCAAACTTCCATTCTAGAATGGCAAGAGGTTGGAGGAGACCTGCTGGCCTTTGGTGTTCTGCCTTCACTCTTCTGCAGACATCACATTCATTCACGAATTGAGCGATCTCGCGCTTCATTCGAGTCCACCAATAAGCTTGCTTGAGATCCTGATACATCTTCGTACTACCAGGGTGGATGGAGAGGAGAGAGTTGTGGGCCTTGTTCATGATCACTTTACGAAGTTCACCTTTGGGCACAACAATACGATCCTCGAAGAAGAGAGTGTCCTTGTCGTCAAGGCGGTAGCACTTGTACTTGGACTGACTCTTGGCAATCCCAATCTTCACCTTTTTCACCATAGCATCAAGAAGCTGTGCTTGGCGAATCTGGTCTTCTAAGGTAGGAGAGACTTGAAGGTTGGCGAGGAAACCTTGAGGAACAACTTGCAGATTCAGCTTGCGGAAAGCTTCACAAAGCTCGGGTTGATAAGGCTTGAGAATTAGACTGTTGCAATAGGCCTTTCTGCTCAAAGCGTCAGCAATCACATTGGCCTTGCCTGGAGTATACTCAATACTCAGGTTATACTCTTGAATCATTTCGACCCATCGAGTTTGCCTTAGGTTGAGATTAGGCTGAGTGAAGATGTACTTGAGACTCTTGTGATCAGTGAAAATGTCCACTTTTCTTCCCAATAGAAGATGTCTCCAAGTCAAAAGAGCATGCACAACTACCGCCAACTCGAGATCATGAGTGGGGTAGTTCTTCTCATTAGGCTTCAACTGGCGAGATGTATAAGCAACAACTTTCTTCTCTTGCATCAAAACTGCACCGAGACCTTGGAGAGAGGCATCACAAAAGACCTCGTACGGCTTGGTTTCATCAGGCGGAGTCAGAACTGGAGCAGTGATCAACTTCTCTTTCAAAGTGTTGAAAGCAATATCACACTCCGAAGACCAAACGTACTTGACGTGCTTCTGAAGAAGATTTGAGAGAGGCTTCGCGATCTTAGAAAAGTTTTCAACGAATCTTCTACAATAGCTTGCGAGACCGAGGAAACTGCGGAGTTGCTTCACGTTCTGAGGAGGTTCCCAATTCACAATTGCGGACACCTTCTCAGGATTCACGGAAATGCCCTTGGCAGAGATGATATGACCAAGATAAAGAACCTCATCGAGCCAAAATTCACACTTGGAGAACTTGGCGTAGAACTGGTATTCCCTAAGCTTGTCAAGAACCAAACGCAAGTGCTTGGCATGATCTTCCTTGTTCTTCGAGAAAACCAGAATGTCATCGAGATAGACCAAAACAAAGTCATTGGTGTAGGCGTTGAAGATGAAATTCATCATGCGAGAGAACGTCGGAGGAGCATTGGCGAGGCCAAAAGACATGACAGTGTATTCATATGAACCAAAGCTTGTTCTGAATGCTGTCTTGGGAATATCTTCTTCACGAATGCGAATCTGGTGATAACCCATACGGAGATCAAGCTTGGAGAATACTTGAGCACCCTTGAGTTGTTCGAACAGCTCATTGATGTTGGGGAGTGGGTATTTGTTCTTAATGGTCTTCTTGTTCACTGGACGGTAATCAACACAAAGTCGGCTCGAACCATCCTTCTTCTTCACAAAAAGAACACCACAACCCCATGGAGAAGTACTAGGCGGATGAGACCCAATCTTTCTTGCTCATCGAGTTGCTTCTTCAACTCCTTCAACTCTTCGGGGCCGAGCTTGTAGGGACGTTTGCACACAGATTCCGTACCGGGCTCAAGTTCAATAACAAATTCAACCGGCCGGTTTGGAGGCATCCCTGGGAGTTCTTCTGGAAAGACGTCTGGATATTCACAAACAATAGGAATTTGAGAGATGGCATCCAATTCACCCTTCTCATTGAGAGAAAACAGACAGATAGTATTATCCCGAGCGGCAAAGATAATGACATCCTCAGACGAATGAGTCAATTGGATCTGCCTGGCTGCACAATCAAGCTGAGCTTTATGCTTAGAGAGCCAGTCCATCCCGAGAATAAGATCAATATCCGAGTCACCGAGAACCGTTGGAGAAGACAGAAACTTGTAGTCACCCAAAGTGATAGAAACATCCGGAACGATGGAGTTAGCTTGCATGCGCTTGCCGGGAGAGACAACTGCTAAAGGACTAGGCAAAACTTGTGAAACCAATTCATGCCTATTTGTAAACGGTCTCGAGATGAAGCAATGCGATGCACCAGTGTCAAAAAGAACTTTTGCAGGAATATCATTAACAGGAATGTTACCCATGATCACATCTGACGAGTCCTCTGCCTGAGCTGCATTCATCAAATTGACCTTGGCGTGCTTAGGGTTATGCTTGACCATAGCTGTACTTGCCGATCTCACAGGAGGAGGAGGAGGAAGACGCCTCTGGTTGAAACACTTGTTGGCATAGTGACCCTTCTGTTGGCACTTGTTGCACGTGACCTCTGAAAGCGGACGGTGATACGGAGCACTCGATCTTGGAGTTTGAGACGAAGCCTTGTTCTGAAAGCCTGGGTTGGGTGGGTGGGAAGAACCACTGCCACCTTTGCTCTTCTGCTGAAACGGCTGACGGAACGGAGGAGGAGGAAGCCAAAACTTCTGCTGCTTGGCCACTTGAGTAGAGGAAGAAGGAGTAACATCTCTGACTCGCTTCCTGGAAGCATCACACCTCAACTGAGCAGCCTCTTGCTTCAGTGCCATGTTGTAGAACTCATCGTATCTCAAAGGCTCGAAGAGAACAAGAGCGAGCTGAATATCTTCTCTGAGACCACCCCTGAACTGATATATCATGCTCTTCTCATCAGGCATGTCCTGCTTGGCAAAGCGGGCAAGTTTCTAGAACAATTTGTTGTAGTCATAGATAGACAAAGAGCCTTGCTTCAGATTGCGGAATTCCTCACGCTTGCTCTCGACCACACTTTGAGGAATGTGATGAGCGCGGAAATCTTGACGGAAATCATCCCAAGTGATCAAACGTCCCCCTCTGGAATCCTTGTACTGCTGGAACCACTCTGCAGCCTGATCTTTGAGTTGGAAGGAAGCGAATTTCACAAAGTCCTCCGGCCTGACGTTGCTGCACTCGAAATGCTTACACAGATCCACAAGCCAATCGTCAGCATCGGTTGCCTCAACACAATTGCTGAAAGTCTTTGGCCCGTTAGCAAGGAACTGGTTGAGTGTAGCAAAGTGAATCTGATTGCTGCCTTGATTCCCTTGACTGCCTTGATTGCGCTCTTGGAGAATTTGCATGATCAGCTGAGTGTTTGCATTGGTTGCGGCCATCACAGCTTTCCATGCCTCTGGAGGAGGTGGAGGTGGTGGCGGATCAGGATTCGGAGTCGTGCGCGTTAGAGGAGCCATCCTGAACAGGTTGACCACCATTAGCACATTGATAGACAAATATTGAAGCTGAATCCAACAGAATGAAAATTGCAACATAAAGTCTTCACATCCGAACAAAATGAACGAATGCACTTCTCTTGAAGTGGTCACATATTCCTAAATTGCGAAGCCAAGAAGAATCAAGTAGAAGGGGTACAACAACGGAGGATGGAATCAACATATGACGTCGAAGCAAAACGAATGCCACAACTCGAAATAAAACCAAGGGTTGGCTTGCGGAATAAGCCGAAACAAATACATGATAGAAATTTCGTCCGAAGTTTTCGTGGTGGGACCTACACGGGCTCGATCGTACAGCAGCATCATGTACAAGGCAGTGCACATGACATACGAAGCGTCCCCGAGTCAGCATAGCCAAGGACTCTTTAAGACACAACGAGACCACTGTAAAATCGACCGTGAATAGGCGAACCACTAGACGTCGAACCCCAATTTCATATCATACATCTGTCGGAAAGATATCCTAAGGCTACTTGAATTCCCACCTATGAAATTCCCGAAATTTTCCCGGTTATACAATCAGGTGTTGGGGATACAGGGGAAGCATAATATCTCACCCAAACTAGCAAATCCTACATCCAGCTGTATCCATCCTTCAACACATAACCAAGAAACCTTCGGAAACCATCTATCTCAACCTTCGAAAAGCATCCGTTATACAAGTTATGGCGATACTCCCGAACTCCCGCCCCAGTACTGGGTGGCGTCGAGGTTATCTCACCAACGAACTGCATAAAGGGGATTTTCGATGTCGCGCACAAATCTCAAGTATACCAGAATTGCAACGATAAAATTGTGACGACAACACCTCGGAGCTCAACTCCCCGGGACACTGCCACAACCCCTAAAGACAGGAGGCACCAAGAACAATGTTCTCGTCACAAAACCATCGGAACAAAACCAAGATACTCGCGTGATCCTAAAATTTTTTTTTAGTGAAATTTGAGAAGAGAAGAGTCAAAACTCTACGTCAGGATGCCTTACCAGAGCGATGAGGAGACTGGGAAGTAAAAGAATTCCTAGGCTCTCCGATATATAATTCCTAAGGACTCAAAACATTTTTCTAGACACAACTCGGCTGCTAAAAACGATCAAGCAATGGGGCTCCTAAGGTCGGGGAAGGCTCTGATTACCAAATTGTAACGCCCTCGATGCGGCTATAGCTCCCACGTGTCGAGGCACGACTTAGAGACATAACCGCATTGAAAGCAATGTCGCAAGTTAGGAAATCATCACAAAACATCCCATGTAATACATAATAAAGGGGAGATACATAGTTGGCTTACACTCGCCACGTCACATCAAAGTACATAAATAACATCCATCATACAAATCACTCATGGCCCGACTACGGTGCCAAAATAGAAAAGACCCCCAACATGCGACAAGGCCCTGAATCGATAACCCCAACTAGGCACCACTACTGATCATCGGGAGAGGAAACATAATAACGCTGAGAGTCCTCGTCGAACTCCCACTTGAGCTCGTACTCGTCACCTGGAGCGGAATCACCTGGACCTGCATCTGGAGTTGTAGTATCTGTGAGCCACAGGGACTCAGCAATCTCACACCCAGGCGATCAAGACTATTTAAGCTTATAGGAAGGATAAGGCAAGTATATGTGGAGCTGCAGCAAGCGACTGGCATATATGGTGGCTAACTTATCCGCAAAAGAGAGCGAGAAGAGGAGGCAAGGCGCGAGCGAGAAACTAGAGGAACAACCTGCGCAAGCATAACTCTAACACCGTGTCCACTTCCCGGGCTCCGCCGAAAAGAGGCCATCACGGTAACACACTCAGTTCATTCATTTTAATTAATTAAGGTTTACGTTGTCTACAACCGGACATTAACAAATTCCCATCTGCCCATAACCGCGGGCACGGCTTTCGAAAGTTCAATCCCTGCAGGGGAGTCCCAACTTAGCCCATGACAAGCTCTCACGGTCAACGAAGGAAAAGACCTCCTCCCGAGACGTTCCGATTAGACTCGGTATCTCGGTAACTCAAGACACTTCGACAGGTTAAAACAAGACCAGCAACACCGCCCGAATGTGCCGACAAATACCGATAGGAGCTGCACATATCTCTTTCTCAGGGCACACTCAGATTGTCCTAGGTACGGGTAGGCCAGCCCAGAGTTGCCCCTGGTGGCCACCGGTAGCTGACAGGTGGACCAACACTCAGAGGAGCACTGGCCCGGGGGGGGGTTAAAATAAGATGACCCTTGAGTCTGCAGAACCCAAGGGAAAGAAAAGGCTAGGTGGCAAATGGTAAAACCAAGGTTGGGCATTGCTGGAAAAGCTTTAATCAAGGCGAAATATCAAGGGGTTCCCATTATAACCCAACCGCGTAAGGAACGCAAAATCCGGGAACATAACACCGATGTGACGGAAACTAGGGCGGCAAGAGTGGAACAAAACACTAGGCGAGAGGCCGAGCCTTCCACCCTTTACCAAGTATATAGATGCATTAAGATAACATAGAAATATAGTGATATCCCAACAAGCAAATAAAAGATGTTCCAATAGGAACGGCTCCAATCTTCACCTGCAACTAGCAACGCTATAAGAGGGGCTGAGCAAAGCGGTAACATAGCCAGACAACGGTTTGCTAGGACAAGGTGGGTTAAAGGTTCAATCATGCAATTGGGAGGCTGACAAGCAAATGGTAGGCATCGTAGCAGTGGCAAAGCAAAAGAGCGAGCAAACTAGCATAGCAAAGATAGTAGTGATTTCGAGGGTATGATCATCTTGCCTGCACAGTTGTCAGAGTTGACTGGATCCTCACAAGCAAACTCAACGGGCTCCTCGGTAGCGAACTCGTCTCCCGGCTCTACCCAACAAGACAAACAAGCAACAAGGATACAATCAACCACGTGCAAGACCAAGCAATATGATGAAATGATGACATGCTATGCGGGATGCGATGCGGGATGCAAAATGCAAGATATGACAGGAAATGCATGAACCTGGCCTCAACTTGGAATTCCAAGGGTGCCACTGGATATAGGGGATGAAATCGCTTGAAAACGATATAAAGATCATTGGAATCGGAGTTACGGTTTGGAAATGGCAAGCGTTTTAAGATATGACACCGGTCTGCGATTACAGCAAGTAGGCATCTAAATGCAACGAAATGAACATGCTACAGCCACCAAACATGAAAACAAACTACATGGCAGTGATTTACACAAGATGGTTAACAAAACACTAGCACTAAGCCATAGGCAAATTCATCCATTAAGAGGTTCAAACAAGCATGGCAAAAACGAATATGCAAAACAGATTCCAGACTTAGTGAAATTAACACTAGCCTGAAATTTCAGATCACGAAGCCCTCTTCGGAGCAGCAAAACAACATGATAGATAACCTGAACATGACAAGTAAGAACATGGCATGGAGATACTCAACAAGCTTAACAAAACACCCAAAGTGACCTGGGGCCAAAAGGGTTCACAAAATACTCTACCGAGCTCACGAACATAGCTCGAACACAATCAGTTTTCAGACTTAGTGAAAACTGAGACATGCTGAAATTATAACTCACGAAGGCATGTAAACGAGCTCGATGCACTCACTACGGTGCAAGTCATAGCAAGGCAAGCATATAACCAACAAGAAGGCACAATATGCTAGCTACACATGGCAAGAACAAAGACATAGCATGCATGGAACACTAACGGTAGCATCGGCAAAATCGCAAACAAGTTGACGATCTGCCCAGATTAACAACGAAGCAAAAGTTGAGCTCGATTGAGTCAACCTAGAGCACTCCACATATGCAAACAAAGACATGGATGGATAGAGCATAACATAAATATCAAAACTCCCTTACTGATCATCCTCAAAAGAGGCACGGATCACTAGGAAACAAGCTGGACACATAGCATCATGAACTAAAATATCCCAGACTTAGTGAAAATCACTAAGTCCCTGAAATCAGCAATCTCAGGTACCTCTCTTCGCAAGCTTGCACAAGACAACACACACATCCTAAAAATGCATGGGTGGCACCTATGGAAAGAAGACAAAATGCTTAACAATTCATCCCAAAGGGGCACAGGCATATCATGCACGAATTAAACATGGCAAAAATGACAAAAGTGCATGATGAACTAACGGATCTACAATTTAACTCACGAAGCCTCCTTCTAACAGCATTTTGAGCATCAAGATGACCTCAAATGCAAATGATGCAATGGAATGAAATGATGTACATGTCGAGGCGAAGATTTTGATATATTATACGCCCAAATCGGAGCTACGGATGCAAAGTTACGGGCAGTCAAAGAATGCATCATGAGCTAGGGTTTGGGGGAAAAAGTCAACCGATGCCCAGATCCAGATCTGGATCGGCACGCTTCCCGAGGCGGCGCCGGAGTTACTGTAGCTCGCCGGAGAACGCGGGGGTCGCCGGTCGGGGAGGAGGAAGAAGAAGCCGGGGCGAGGCCGGGCGGCGCCGGAGGAGGGGGCAGCGACCGCGGGCGGCGGCGCCCGGGGCGGCGGACGTTGGCGGGGAGCGGCCGGGCGGCGGGCGGCGAGGTCCGGCTCGGCGGAGGTGGCGGCCCGTGGCAGCGGCGCCCGCCTGAGCCGGGGAAGGCGGCGGCGCTGGTGGAGGCACAGGGGCGCGGGGCGCTCGGGCCGGGGGGCTCCCCGCGGGCCTGGCGGGCCCGGCGGCGGCGATGTGGGCGCGGCCCACGTGGCGGCGCGTGATTTGCTGCGGCGGCGGGGCGGACAACGTCCGGCGCGGGCGGACACGTCCGGCCCGGCGCGGGGAAGGAGTCTGTTTTTTTTAGGAGGAGGACGGGGAGGAAGACGAGATCCGAAATGGGGGGGTGTTTAAATAGGCATAAGTGGAGCTAGGAGAGTCCAAATGAGGTGCGGTTTTCGGCCACGCGATCGTGATCGAACGCTCTAGGACATGGAGCAGAGTTTGGTGGGTTTTGGGCCAAATTGGAGGGGTGTTGGGATGCAACACACACGAGGCCTCTTCAGTCCCTCGGTTAACCGTTGGAGTATCAAATGAAGTCCAAATGACCCGAAACTTGACAGGCGGTCTACCGGTAGTAAACCAAGGCCGCATGGCAAGTCTCGGTCCAATCCGGAAATGTTTAATCCCCACACACGAAAGAAAGCTAGAAATGACCACCGGAGGAGAATGAAGCGCCGGAATGCAAAACGGACAACGGGGAAAATGCTCGAATGCATGAGATGAACACGTGTGCAAATGCAAAGCACATGATGACATGATATGAGATGCATGAAAAATGAAAACAACACACGGAGACAAAGACCCGAACCCAAGAAATAAATATAACTTAACGCCGGAAACGGCAAGAGTTGGATACAAATATGGAAAGTATATCTGGGGCGTTACATTCAAGCAACCCTAAATTTGTGTCGTACTTTCAGATACGCATCCTGTAGTTCTTACATATCATTTGTAAATATTGTTACATATTTGTCATCAGTATTTTCGGTCTTTATGAAGGATTGTATCGGAGCAATTGATGGGACGCATGTTCCGATTAGCATATCTCCAAGACTACAAGACCCACATCACAATAGAAAAGGAAAATAGACAAGGACCCTACTCGAAATCAACAAATATCATAGTTATCACAAATATCTAGTTAAAATAAATCAACTTCAGTAAATCCTAATATCTCGTGCATGATGCCACACCATGGATTACATTGACAAAACAAAATACTATATCCTAATGTACGCAGGCTTGTAGGCTGTCGTGGAGCTAGGCAAAAATCTGTAGTGAGCAACTACTAATGATAGAACAAAATTGTTATGGGTGGGCTGAAACCACGCTAGCTACAAAATGCATGCTACAAATTAATGAACTGTCACCTCTAGCCCCTACCCCCCTGCTAAAAGTACCAGATGTGGTTTGTCTTTTTTGAGAATCAGGTTCGAATAGGTATACTGGAATCTGAATTGTCTGAATGAAAAACAGCAAAATTGTTGGAGAACGTTGCAGAAAACAAAAATTTTCCTACTCGTTTCACCAAGATCCATCTAGGAGTTCATCTAGCAACGAGTGATTAGATGCATCTACGTACCTTGTAGATCACGAGCGGAAGCGTTCAAAGAACGGGGATGATGTAGTCGAACACGACGTGATTCAAATCACCGATGATCAAGCACCGAACGGACGGTGCCTCCGCGTTCAACACACGTACGGAACGGATGACGTCTCCTCCTTTCTTGATCCAGCAAGGGGGGAAGAGAGGTTGATGAAGATCCAGCAGCACGACGGCGTGGTGGTGGATGCAGGGCGTCACAGTAGCAGGGCTTCGCCTATACTACGAGAGAGAGACGTAACGGGGAGAGAGGAAGCACCAAAGGCTGAGGTATGAAATCCCTCCTCTCCCCCACTATATATAGGAGGGCCAAGGGGGGGTGGTGCGCAGCCTAGGAGATCCAATCTCCTAGGTGCGGCGGCCAGGGGAGGGTTTCCCTCCCCCCCAAGGCACCTCGGGGTGCCTTCCACCACTTGGACTCCTCCGTGGTGGAAACCCTAGGCGCATGGGCCTAGTAGGGCTGGTGCCCTTGGCCCATGAGGCCAAGGCGCACCCCCTACAGCCCATGTGCCCCCCGGACAGGTGGCCCCACCCGGTGGGCCCCCGGGACCCCTCCGGTGGTCCCGGTACAATACCGATAACCCCGAAACTTGTCCCGATGGCCGAAACAGCACTTCCTATATATAATTCTTTACCTCCGGACCATTCCGGAACTCCTCGTGACGTCCGGGATCTCATCCGGGACTCCGAACAACATTCGGGTTACTGCATATACATATCTTCATAACCCTAGCGTCACCGAACCTTAAGTGTGTAGACCCTACGGGTTCGGGAGACAAGCAGACATGACCGAGACGACTCTCCGGTCAATAACCAACAGCGGGATCTGGATACCCATGATGGCTCCCACATGCTCCACGATGATCTCATCGGATGAACCACGATGTCGAGGATTAATCAACCCCGTATACAATTCCCTTTGTCAATCGGTATGTTACTTGCCCGAGACTCGATCGTCGGTATCCCAATACCTTGTTCAATCTCGTTACCGGCAAGTCACTTTACTCGTACCGTAATGCATGATCCCGTGATCAACCACTTGGTCACCTTGAGCTCATAATGATGATGCATTACCGAGTGGGCCCAGTGATACCTCTCCGTTATCCAGAGTGACAAATCCCAGTCTCGATCCGTGTCAACCCAACAGACACTTTCGGAGATACCTGTAATGCACCTTTATAGTCACCCAGTTACGTTGTGACGTTTGATACACCCAAAGCACTCCTACGGTATCCGGGAGTTACACGATCTCATGGTCAAAGGAAAAGATACTTGACATTGGAAAAGCTCTAGCAAACGAACTACACGATCTTTGTACTATGCTTAGGATTGGGTCTTGTCCATCACATCATTCTCCTAATGATGTGATCCCGTTATCAATGACATCCAATGTCCATAGCCAGGAAATCATGACTATCTGTTGATCAACGAGCTAGTCAACTAGAGGCTTACTAGGGACATATTATGGTCTATGTATTCACACGTGTATTACGATTTCCGGATAATACAGTTATAGCATGAATAAAGACAATTATCATGAACAAAGAAATATAATAATAATGCTTTTATTATTGCCTCTAGGGCATATTTCCAACAGTCTCCCACTTGCACTAGAGTCAATAATCTAGTTACATTGTGATGAATCGAACACCCATGGAATTCTGGTGTTGATCATGTTTTGCCCTAGGGAGAGGTTTAGTCAACGGATCTGCTATATTCAGGTCCGTATGTACTTTACAAATCTCTATGTCTCCATCTTGAACATTTTCACGAATGGAGTTGAAGCGACGCTTGATGTGCCTTGTCTTCTTGTGAAACCTGGGCTCCTTGGCAAGTGCAATAGCTCCAGTGTTGTCACAAAAGAGTTTGATTGGCCCCGACGCATTGGGTATGACTCCTAGGTCGGTGATGAACTCCTTCACCCATATAGCTTCATGTGCTGCCTCCGAGGCTGCCATGTACTCCGCTTCACATGTAGATCCCGCCACGACGCTCTGTTTGCAGCTGCACCAGCTCACTGCTCCACCATTCAACATATACACGTATCCGGTTTGTGACTTAGAGTCATCCAGATCTGTGTCGAAGCTAGCGTCGACGTAACCCTTTACGACGAGCTCTTCGTCACCTCCATAAACGAGAAACATTTCCCTGTCCTTTTCAGGTACTTCAGGATATTCTTGACCGCTGTCCAGTGTTCCTTGCCGGGATTACTTTGGTACCTTCCTACCAAACTTACGGCAAGGTTTACATCAGGTCTGGTACACAGCATGGCATACATAATAGAACCTATGGCTGAGGCATAGGGGATGACACTCATCTCTTCTATATCTTCTGCCGTGGTCGGACATTGAGCTGAGCTCAATTTCACACCTTGCAAAACACGGCAAGAACCCCTTCTTGACTGATCCATATTGAACTTCTTCAATATCTTATCAAGGTATGTGCTTTGTGAAAGACCTATGAGGCGTCTTGATCTATCTCTGTAGATCTTGATGCCTAATATATAAGCAGCTTCTCCAAGGTCCTTCATTGAAAAACTCTTATTCAAAGTAGGCCTTGATGCTGTCCAAGAGTTCTATATCATTTCCCATCAAAAGTATGTCATCTACATATAATATGAGAAATGCTACAGAGCTCCCACTCACTTTCTTGTAAACGCAGGCTTCTCCATAAGTCTGCGTGAACCCAAACGCTTTGATCATCTCATCAAAGCGAATGTTCCAACTCCGAGATGCTTGCACCAGCCCATAAATCGAGCGTTGGAGCTTGCACACCTTGTCAGCATTCTTAGGATCGACAAAACCTTCCGGCTGCATCATATATAATTCTTCCTTAAGGAAACCATTAAGGAATGCCGTTTTGACGTCCATTTTCCATATCTCATAATCGTAGAATGCGGCAATTGCTAACATGATTCGGACGGACTTTAGCTTCGCTACCGGTGAGAAAGTCTCATCGTAGTCAACCCCTTGAACTTGTCGATAACCCTTAGCGACAAGCCGAGCTTTATAGATGGTCACATTACCATCCGCGTCTGTTTTCTTCTTAAAGATCCATTTATTTTTCTATGGCTCGCCGTTCAACGGGCAAGTCAGTCAAAGTCCATACTTCGTTTTCATACATGGATCCTATCTCGGATTTCATGGCTTCTAGCCATTTGTCGGAATCCGGGCCCGCCATCGCTTCTTCATAGTTCGAAGGTTCACCGTTGTCTAACAACATGATTTCCAAGACAGGGTTGCCGTACCACTCTGGTGCGGAACGTGTCCTTGTGGACCTTCGAATTTTAGTAGGAGCTTGATCAGAAGTATCTTCATCATTATCATTAACTTCCTCTCTAGTCGGTGCAGGCACCTCGGAACATTTTCTTGAGTTGCGCCATTTTCCGGTTCAAGAGGTAATACTTCATCAAGTTCTACTTTCCTCCCACTTACTTCTTTCGAGAGAAACTCCTTCTCTAGAAAGGATCCATTCTTGGCAACAAAGATCTTGCCTTCGGATCTGAGGTAGAAGGTATACCCAATAGTTTCTTTAGGGTATCCTATGAAGACGCATTTTTCCGACTTGGGTTCGAGCTTTTCAGGTTGAAGTTTCCTGACATAAGCATCGCATCCCCAAACCTTTAGAAACGACAGCTTAGGTTTCTTCCCAAACCATAATTCAAACGGTGTCGTCTCAACGGATTTCGACGGAGCCCTATTTAAAGTGAATGCGGCAGTCTCTAAAGCATACCCCCAAAAGGATAGCGGTAAATCGGCAAGAGACATCATAGATCGCACCATATCTAATAGAGTGCGATTACGACGTCGGACACACCATTACGCTGAGGTGTTCCAGGCGGCGTGAGTTGTGAAACTATTCCACATTTTCTTAAGTGTGTGCCAAACTCGTGACTCAAGTATTCTCCTCCATGATCTGATCGTAGGAACTTGATTTTCCTGTCACGTTGATTCTCAACCTCACTCTGAAATTCCTTGAACTTTTCAAAGGTTTCAGACTTGTGTTTCATTAAGTAGACATACCCATATCTACTTAAGTCATCAGTGAGGGTGAGAACATAATGATAGCCACCGCGAGCCTCAATACTCATTGGACCGCACACATCAGTATGTATGATTTCCAATAAGTTGGTTGCTCGCTCCATTGTTCCTGAGAACGGAGTCTTGGTCATTTTACCCATGAGGCATGGTTCGCACGTGTCAAATGATTCATAATCAAGAGACTCTAAAAGTCCATCTGCATGGAGCTTCTTCATGCGTTTGACACCTATGTGACCAAGGCGGCAGTGCCACAAGTATGTGGGACTATCATTATCAACCTTACATCTTTTGGTACTCACACTATGAATATGTATAGCAATACGCTCGAGATTCATTAAGAATAAACCATTCACCATAGGAGCATGACCATAAAACATATCTCTCATATAAATGGAACAACCATTATTCTTGGATTTAAATGAGTAGCCATCTCGAATTAAACGAGATCCCGATACAATGTTCATGCTCAAAGCTGGCACTAAATAACAATTATTGAGGTTTAAAACTAATCCCGTAGGTAAATGTAGAGGCAGTGTGCCAACGGCGATCACATCGACCTTGGAACCATTCCCGACGCGCATCGTCACCTCGTCCTTCGCCAGTCTCCGCTTATTCCGCAGCTCCTGCTTTGAGTTACAAATGTGAGCAACTGCACCGGTATCAAATACCCAAGAGCTACTACGAGTACTGGTAAGGTACACATCAATTACATGTATATCAGATATACCTTTTGTTTTGCCGGCCTTCTTGTCCGCTAAGTATTTGGGGCAGTTCCGTTTCCAGTGACCACTTCCCTTGCAATAAAAGCACTCAGTCTCGGGCTTGGGTCCATTCTTTGGCTTCTTCCCGGCAGCTTTCTTGCCAGGCGCGGCAACTTCCTTGCCGTCCTTCTTAGAGTTCTTTTTACCCTTGCCCTTCTTGAACTTAGTGGTTTTATTTACCATCAACACTTGATGTTCCTTCTTGACTTCTACCTCTGCTGATTTCAGCATTGCAAATACCTCAGGAATGGTCTTTTGCATCCCCTGCATATTGAAGTTCATCACAAAGCTCTTGTAGCTTGGTGGAAGCGACTGGAGGATTCTGTCAATGACCGTGTCATCTGGGAGATTAACTCCCAGCTGAGTCAAGCGGTTATGTAACCCAGACATACTAAGTGTGTGCTCACTGACAGAACTATTTTCCTCCATCTTACAGCTGAAGAACTTGTCGGAGACCTCATATCTCTCGATTCGGGCATGAGCTTGAAAAACCATTTTCAGCACTTCGAACATCTCATATGCTCCATGTCTCTCAAAACGCTTTTGGAGCCCCGGCTCTGAGCTGTAAAGCATGACGCACTGAACGAGGGAGTAGTCGTCAGCACGTGTCTGCCAAGCGTTCATAACGTCTTGGTTCTGTGGGACGGGTGGATCACCTAGCGGTGCTTGTAGGGCATAATCTTTCTTGGCAGCTATGAGGATGATCCTCAGGTTCCGGACCCAGTCCGTATAGTTGCTGCCATCGTCTTTCAGCTTGGTTTTCTCTAGGAACGCGTTGAAGTTGAGGACTACGTTGGCCATTTGATCTACAAGACATATTGTAAAGATTTTAGACTAAGTTCATGATAATTAAGTTCATCTAATCAAATTATAATGAACTCCCACTTAGATAGACATCCCTCTTCTAGTCATCTAAGTATAACATGATCCGAGTCAACTAGGCCGTGTCTGATCATCACGTGAGACGGACTAGTCAACGTCGGTGAACATCTTCATGTTGATCGTATCTTCTATACGACTCATGCTCGACCTTTCGGTCTTCTGTGTTCCGAGGCCATGTCTATACACATGCTAGGCTCGTCAAGTCAACCTAAGTGTTTGCATGTGTAAATCTGTCTTACACCCATTGTATGTGAACGTTAGAATCTATCACACCCGATCATCACGTGGTGCTTCGAAACAACGAACTGTCGCAACGGTGCACAGTTAGGGGGAACACTTTCTTGAAATTATTATGAGGGATCATCTTATTTACTACCATCGTTCTAAGTAAACAAGATGAAAAACATGATAAACATCACATGCAATCAAATAATAATAGTGACATGATATGGCCAATATCACATAGCTCCTTTGATCTCCATCTTGGGGCTCCATGATCATCTTGTCACCGGCATGACACCATGATCTCCATCATCATGATCTCCATCATTGTGTCTCCATGAAGTTGCTCGCCAACTATTACTTCTACTACTATGGCTAACGCATTTAGCAATAAAGTAAAGTAATTTACATGGCGTTTCTCAATGACACGCAGGTCATACAAAAATAAAGACAACTCCTATGGCTCCTGCCGGTTGTCATACTCATCGACATGCAAGTCGTGATTCCTATTACAATAGCATGAACATCTCATACATCACATATATATCATTCATCATTCATCACAACTTTGGCCATATCATATCACAAAGCACTTGCTGCAAAAACAAGTTAAACGTCCTCTAATTGTTGTTGCAAGTTTTACGTGGCTGAAGTAGGGTTCTAGCAAGAACGTTTTCTTACCTACGTGAAAGCCACAACGTGATTTGTCAACTTCTATTTACCCTTCATAAGGACCCTTTTCATCGAATCCGCTCCAACTAAAGTGGGAGAGACAGACACCCGCCAGCCACCTTATGCAACTTGTGCATGTTAGTCGGTGGAACCGGTCTCACGTAAGCGTACGTGTAAGGTTGGTCCGGGCCGCTTCATCCCACAATACCGTTGAAGCAAGATAAGACTAGTAGCGGCAAGAAAGTTGACAACATCTACGCCCACAACAAATTGTGTTCTACTCGCGCAAGAAGAACTACGCATAGACCTAGCTCATGATGCCACTATTGGGGAACGTTGCAGAAAACAAAAAATTTCCTACGGTTTCACCAAGATCCATCTATGAGTTCATCTAGCAACGAGTGATCGGATGCATCTACATACCTTTGTAGATCGCGAGCGGAAGCGTTCAAAGAACGGGGATGAGGTAGTCGAACACGACGTGATCCAAATCACCGGAGATCCTAGCACCGAACGGACGGCACCTCCGCGTTCAACACACGTACGGTCAGCGTAAAGTCTCCTTCTTCTTGATCCAGCAAGAGGGAAGGAGAGGTTGAGGAAGATGGCTCCAGCAGCAGCACGACGGCGTGGTGGTGATGGAGCTGCAGTACTCCGTCAGGGCTTCGCCAAGCGCTATGGAGGAGGAGGAGGTGTTGGAGAGGGAGAAGGAGGCAACCAAAGGCATGGATGAAAAAGCCCTCCTTCCCTCACTATATATAGGGGTTCCAGGGGGGCGCCGGCCCTAGGAGATCCAATCTCCTAGGGGGCGGCGGCCAAGGGAGGTTTCCCTCCCCCCCCCAAGGCACCTAGGGGTGCCTTCCACTTGTGGGACTCTTCCCCTTTGGAAACCCTAGGCGCATGGGCCCCTTGGGGCTGGTGCCCTTGGCCCATGTAGGCCAAGGCGCACCCCCTTACAGCCCATGTGGCCCCCGGGGCAGGTGGACCCACCCGGTGGACCCCCGGGACCCTTCCGGTGGTCCCGGTACAATACCGGTGACCCCGAAACTTGTCCCGATGGCCGAAACAGCACTTCCTATATATAATTCTTTACCTCCAGACCATTCTGGAACTCCTCGTGACGTCCGGGATCTCATCCAGGACTCCGAACAACATTCGGGTTACTGCATATACATATCCCTACAACCCTAGCGTCACCGAACCTTAAGTGTGTAGACCCTACGGGTTCGGGAGATATGTAGACATGACCAAGACGACTCTCCGGTCAATAACCAACAGCGGGATCTGGATACCCATGTTGGCTCCCACATACTCCACGATGATCTCATCGGATGAACCACGATGTCGAGGATTCAAGCAACCCCGTATACAATTCCCTTTGTCAATCGATATGTTACTTGCCCGAGATTCGATCGTCGGTATCCCAATACCTCGTTCAATCTCGTTACCGGCAAGTCACTTTACTCGTACCGTAATGCATGATCCCGTGACCAGACACTTGGTCACTTTGAGCTCATTATGATGATGCATTACCGAGGGGGCCCAGTGATACCTCTCCGTCATACGGAGTGACAAATCCCAGTCTTGATCCATGTCAACCCAACAGACACTTTCGGAGATACCCGTAGTCTACCTTTATAGTCACCCAGTTACGTTGTGACGTTTGGTATACCCAAAGCACTCCTACGGTATCCGGGAGTTACACGATCTCATGGTCTAAGGAAAAGATACTTGACATTGGAAAACTCTAGCAAACGAACTATACGATCTTGTGCTATGTTTAGGATTGGGTCTTGTCCATCACATCATTCTCCTAATGATGTGATCTCGTTATCAATGACATCCAATGTCCATAGTCAGGAAACCATGACTATCTGTTGATCAACGAGCTAGTCAACTAGAGGCTTACTAGGGACATGTTGGTGTCTATTATTCACACATGTATTACGATTTCCGGATAACACAATTTATAGCATGAATAAAGACAATTATCATGAACAAGGAAATATAATAATAATGCTTTTATTATTGCCTATAGGGCATATTTCCAACACTTATAACGCGCCATTGAAAATAGGAACTCTTAGCCTGCTAAAAAATGATATTTTAAACGTGGCTACTCGATCAGTGGTGACTGGCGAGCCACTGCCCCCAGGTCGTTCACCTGTGGTCCTGACCATCAACTCCTACGGATCAAATTATCACGCGAGCTGACTATTCCTACAAAGGTGTGCTCCAACCACGTACGTGGTACCCGCGCATGCAGCGATCGTGCACCTAGGGTTTTAGGGTTTATTTGTTTACGGTGCCTTTACATAACTCTCGTGTGTGCAAGACAATGAGAGACCGACTATGTGTGTGCACCTCTTCTCTTCGTATATGTACTCCACCGTTTGTCTGGTGTCCAAAAAATTATACATTAGTAATAACTAGCAATGTGCCAATGCGTTGACACACGATCAAAGTAGATTAATACATATTCACCGATTTGATAGAAAAAAGAATCTAGTTTTGAAATACGTATATCACTAAAAAATATGTTATGTTTCACTCAAAATATTTTTCTTTGGCGTTTTTGATGAGATAAGCGAGGAATGTGGTTGGTTTCAAGATTCGAGAAGTGGTATATCTCTAATTTCTACTCTTATAAAAAACAGAGTTGATGATGATGGTGTTCCTGCCATCCTGTAACACAGGCCGTCCGATTTATATCTATGGCAATTTTGCAAAAAGATACCCACACCCCTCTCCACATTTGCAAATAAGGCCTTCCCTCGTTCATCCTTTTCTCCTACAAGATAAACTACTCATACAAATGCATCTTGATGTTCCGTGCAACGCATGGGCATCTTGCTAGTTGTTGCAAAAAACACATGTGTGTGTTGTGTGTGTAAGAGAGAGGAAGAGAGGAGGAGGACGGAGTGCGTGTGTGACAAAGACATAAAGAGTGTGTATGCAAGAGGTATTAGCTTAAAATGAGGCGATAGTGTGTGTGTGCACGATCGAGAGGGCGTGTCTCAAGAAGGGACGAAAAATCTACATAGGTACAAGGAGCATGAGAGAGACATGTACGAGATAGTGGAAGCACGAGTGTGCGGGTGTATAAACTTATCTGGAGGCTAGTCAATCAATGTTTGTGAGAGAAATACGAGTCGGGGTGCGAAAGCGAGAGTTTTTGTGTGTGTGTGTGTGAGAGAGAGAGATGGTACTCGAGAAGGGGAGTGGAAGCATGAGTTGTGTGTGTGTGAGAGAGAGAGAGTGAGAGAGAGAGAAGGGGGCGGTTTGTCTGATCGGTAAAAATGAATAATGTCAGTTTTATAACTGGGATGGGGACAGAAAGGAGACCGCAACAAATGTTGTGTCTGCGGCAGAGAGTAATTTTAGTGGTATGGGTCATATCTAGAGAGATATAGGGTGTGTGAGAGAACCCTATAGAAAGAAAGACAAAGTGAAAGACGAGTGAGAGTGTGCGTGTGGTGGTGAAAAAGAAAGGTTAGGTACCTAGTGATACCAGAGAACGGTAGAGACATGAGAGATAATGAAAACTGTGTAATGTATAATGATATGGAGAGTGTGACACTTCTCAAGGGAGACGTTGAGAGACCATGTTTGCGAAAATAGGAGAAACATGAAGTGAGCATGTGGGTGAGCTGGAGAAAAGAGACTGATAGCTACATGAAGGAGCATGCGACAGAGATGGGCGTGAAAGGAGATTCAAATATTTAGTTGCATGTATAGAAAATGTCAACATAAAAGGGATTTAAATATTTGAATTCGAGATGATGATACATGTAATTCATACTCAAACCAAAATTGATCTATCAAACATGCATACTCATATGAATTCACGCGCATCTATGTTACTTAATATGTAGATATTACTGATCCATACATTTTAGTAGAACATAATTTGGTTTAAATTTTTTGAATTCAACCTAATGATTTTGAGATCATTGTATTTGTAAATCATATTATATATATAAAGGAGTAGAATTCTTTGTTGTGCTTTTGAAAGTATATATAAAAAATGAGTACATAGAATTTTATTCCAATCGAAAATGGATCCTGCCACAGACTAAGGCATAGCCTAGTGGTGGGAAGGGGCTGATGCCTTCCCACCCAGCCAGGTTCAAGGCATGGTACTTGCAATTTGAGTTTGTTGCACCAATTATACTGTATGGGGTTCCCTTACAGTCTTTCTGTAAAAAAATTGAATACAAACTGGATTCGAATTGAGTTGGGACGGTAAACGTGCACTCTTGCTCTGAATTTGAACGAAGCGGGGAAAGTCGCAGTAACCGCCCGAAACCAAAATCTGCGAGATGGAAATTACTGCCTATCCCTCACAAGCAAAGCCTATCGGCTCGATTTCTATAGTTTTCGATAGGGATAGGTTTGTAATTTCACTCAAACGTGACATAACCGCCTCTCACATGGATTAATACACAGTGGGCGCCAAAACACAGTGTCTCCTGGGCCGAAATTGACTCCCTCCCTGATTCATACATGGTGGGCGCCAAAACAAACTCTCGTCGGCCGAAATCTCCGTCGGCAATATTCGGTGTATGCGAGATTACCGTCCTATCCCCAACCGAGTAATACTGTTGTGATGTAGGAAATTTTAAACGGGTGCTAAGTTTGTAAATTTCCTCGCATTTGGGACAAGCGCACCCTGAAGACATGGTTCCCCCCTTCCTCTCTCCCTCCATTTCCCCATTCGTACTCCGTGGGAGCCAAAACACCCTCTCCACCCCAGCCTCCTCCGTCCGGCACCACATCCACTGTCGTCCTCCTCCACCATGCCGGAGCTGATACCCCGACGCCATCGTCCATTACAACAGATTGACCTCTCTCATCCACGGCTTCAGACCGGGATCCTTGCATCCCGTCCTCTCGCTTCAACCCCACTATCGTCCACCTTGTCGGCGCTGCTCCTACGACCGTCTCGTCCACCGCGCCAGGATATTTCCCCCGCCGCCACTGTCTACCCTCCTAGATCTGCTTCCACGCCGCCGACAGCCATCGCTACCGCAGCACCGTCAATCTCAGCAGATGCATACACGGCACCACACCAGAGGCGGTACTCTTTCGTATCTACTCAAATTATTTATCGCAGCAAGAAAATAGATCACCACTGCTTTACTCTGATTTCTTGCCCATCACTTACTTGTTAGTTGAAAGCAAACATTGGTTGCGAAGTTGCCTTTGTCCAGTTTGCACCTTTAGATCCGCCATGGCACGCTCAACACTATACTCGCAATGCTTATGATTTTCCCCTTTTATATTCCACACTAGTGAAATGACAATAGACTAAATTTCAAAATTAGGTCAGTCGATTTTTGAGAGCTCGCCAGAGTTCGCCGGTGTGAAGGAAGGGGCTCGGGTGGGGATGGTGGTTGTGGGGCCTCATCGAACGAAGAAAACTCGACGCGGGTGGGGCGGGTGTGGGGGTGGGGGTGGCGGAGGAACACATGCGGGGGGGGGGGTTCGGGGGGGGGGGGGGGGGTCAGGGCCGGTGGTTCGGCCGGTGGCCCGTGCGGTGTTCTGTATGGGAAGAATCAGAGACGAGGAAGAAGAATGGTTAGGAGACGTAGGATCATCATCCAACTGCCTGAAATGGTCGACTGACCCAAATGACAAAAGTCACGCGAATTGCATGCAAACATTCCTTTATATTCAGTACCATCATCGTAGCTGCTTAACACTGCTCCTGAATCCATCAAGCTAAACAACGTGCCACTCATAATTCCATACTTGTTGCTCAAATACGAATCTGATATGATGCTGATATTACTAAAACAGATAACGTTTAATTGGTCAGCTAATGTTCCTACTTTTACTTTCAAAACGCACGTGCACCACATATAGAGAGACAGCAGGGAGTTGCATTCTTACTGCGCTCTGGTTCATCATGTGTGGGCACTGCGCAATGAACATTTTATTATCCAAAATCCGCTTGCTCTTCTTTAGCATGTTCCTCTTTCATTATTCTTTAATAAGTACTCTCTCTGTTCCTAAATACAAGTCTTTGTATAGATTCCACCATGGACTACATATGGACAAAAATTAGTGAATCTACACTCTAAAATGTATCTGTATACATCTGTATGTGATCCATAGTGGAAATCTCTACAAAGACTTATGTTTTGGAACGGAGGGAGTATGATAGTAGTACAGTATGTTCTTGTAGTGAAGACGAGCAGGGACATTTGTAGTGTAGAGGTCTATTTGGTCGGTTGTGATGGACACTTTCAACTCTTCGGGCCTCTTTGATTCGTAGGATTTTGTAAACATAGGAATATGAATTGTAGTGGCCTGCCCACTTGAATCCTGTAAGATTAGCAAGGAAATTCGGGGAGGTGTGTTGCCTTTGAGAGTTACACTGATATTAACAGTACCGCACCTTCAGTTGAAGAGAGCTGGTATCCGAAGCCTTTCTAGCCGTACCAGTAATAGTAGCCTATGTTTTCTAGCAAGTTCCACTTTGCTGATTTTACTTGTGATGCTTACAGTTTTCCCGTTATATCTACACTATGATCTGTGTAGCTGCTTTGTGTCGCACTAGCAGCAGTCCACTCTTCAAGCTAAACAACACACCAATCATAAGTCCAAAGCTTACTTCTTCAAATATGAATTGTGATATGATACTGATATTAGTTAACAGATACACATTTAATTGGTCAGGTAATGCTCCCACTTGATTTTCGAAATGCATGTGGCCACATACAGAGAGATAGCATGGAATTGCATTTCTTTGGGCGATGTGATTCATCATGAGTGGACAACCAACATTGTATGCAAAGAAGCAAAACCTCAAGAATATGCTTCCTCTTCTGTTCTTTAACATGTTCCTCTTTTATTATTCTGTATTTAGTACGTATAGTATGTTCCTTGTTAGGAAGGGGAGCGGGGACATCTCACTACTAGGAAAATGCTTATAGATAGAAGTTTAGCAGTAGCGCCTATTTAGGCACCCACGCTATTGGTATTTACCAGTAGCGCCTAGTACAAAACATGCTACTACTACTACTAAATAACAGTAGCGTTTGCTAGCTTGGGCCGCGTTGTTGTTACATGGGCCGCAGGGCAAAAACGGTAGCCCACTTACCTATAGAGTTTGTTTCAAACGGGCGCTACAACTGGTGGGCTTAGCAGTAGCGTCGGCCTCTACCCAGCGCTACTACTAGAGGAAAAGAAAACCGGCCCGAGCGCCCCCCGCACCCCCTCACTCTCACATTATCGATCCCCTCCGCCCGCCGCCACCACCGTGGTTAGGGTTCCTCCCCGGCCGCCTCACCCCCATCGACGGCGCCGTGCGCCGCCACCACGCGTGGTCGCCTCTCGCCTCCTCCGACACTCCAGCCCCGTAAGTCCCCCTTGATCTCCTCCTCCCTGCGCGCGCGCCACCACTAGCTAGGCTCGGATTGATTCGCCGTGACAGCTCACCAACGGTCATAGGAAGTCGTCCACCATATCCTGCCACTCCTTGGCTGTGGCGCCCTTCCGAGGCACGATGCCGCCGCCGCTGAGCAGGCTGCCGATGAAGTTGTCCCAGAGCACGTCCGGCGTGGCCATGAGCCGCTCGATCTGGGTCATCTACCCTATCTTCTCCGCGAGCGTCATCCTCCCAAGAAGAGCGTGTAGAGAGTGTAGACACGATCCTCCAGAGGCTTGGTGGCGTCCTTGTAGAGCACGTAGTCGGCGTCGGTGCCGCCGGCTCGGAAGAGTAGCAGGGCCGCCCGGTGAGAGTAGCCCGGGGCGCCGAGCCTCAGTGATGCGAGGAGCCATGGCATCATCGCGTGTGGATTGTTTTTGGCAACCACCAGTGGGAGGGATGGTTTGTTTAGTGCCAGTTGCCATCGTGGTAGCGGGATGTTAGTTTAATCATTGTTTTCCGCTACTTAATTTGGCAGAGCATAGCAGCATGTTTCTCTTGCACAAAAGAGACAAAAAAGTAGACAAAGTAGAGAGAGGGGTTAGGTGAGAGGCGTTAGGTGAGAGTAGAGAGATGGGTTAGGTGAGGAACTAATCCAGATGCACAAGTTGGGTCAGCCAAACTTGGTCGAATTCAGGAGACAGAAAAGGAAGCGGGTAGAGGCGGGAGGGGGGGATTGAGGGCGGCAGAAGGGAGCGAGTGACCTAAGCGAGGGGGAGATTAAGGGCAGCAGAAGGGCGGAGGCTTGGTTTCTTCTTCCTTGGTCGTTGTCCCTGGAGTAGTGGCGGCGGCGGCGGTGCCTAGTGTTCTAGGGTTTAGAGAGGGGTTCTCTCTCTCGTCCTGCCTTGGCTTTTGTTTAGTGGCGGCGGTGGTGGTGCCTAGTGTTCTAGGGTTTAGAGAGGGGTTCTCTCTCTCAATTGAACTACTTTAGCTTGTCTGCTTGTGCAATAATGGCAACATGTCATTTATCTTATTATTAGGCTATGTTTGGGTTACATGATCTCTATTAGGTAATTGTCTGAACTGAACTACAATTTAGTTATTATTTTGCTTGCCATGTGAACCTGATGTGTATTCTCTATGATGTGAACCTGATGTGTATATTATTCAAAACCTGATGTGTATTGAAAACTTTATGCTTACTTTTTGGATCGTTAATTCTTTAATCATATTGCTTTAGGGAAATGGCGCCACCACCACCACCACCATGTCGACGGTGCAAGTCAAGGTGCGCTAGCAGCCTTGCAACTGGCACGCTGTTCGGCATCTACTTCGAGTCTAGTTTTCTTCATGCGGCGGTAATAGATTGTATGAAACTAGTAACCACTATTTTGTTTTTAGTGTTATTGGAATCAATGCATCGTGTATATATCATTTTGCTTTTTGTACACAAATCGTCCCATGCAATGTGAGGTTGGAATTCAACAAGCTGGCTGGAGACTCTATGACCTTTGAGGCTCCTGGGGGACCCCTACACCATGGAGGTCGAGGAAGGACGAAATATGACGCAGGTGGGAGGAGATGGATGGGTCCGTTTCATCACCCACATGCGTATCACCGGTGGTGAGTTGATCAGCTTCTCCTTCAGAGCAGAAAGACCCAAGCTGCCCGTCATTTATGTCAACAAAGCAGAAGATGATGAAGATGATGAGGATGATGAGGATGATGACGACCCACTTGATGAAGCCATCGTAGCTCAAAGAATGAGGTTGAGCAAGGAGGAGGTGTGCAACCATGGGACATCATTCCGCCACGTGCTGACTTCGTCGGGGTGCCATTCATGACCCGCCTGACAAGTACCATGGTTGATCGGCATACCATGGTATGTTGCATTTACTGTAGTAATTTGATGATATGCTTTATTGTTATACTTAGTGTAGAGTCTGATGATACATATGCTTAGTGAATCTTATATGCTTTATTGTTATACTTAGTGTAGAGTCCAATAATATATATGCTTAGTGAATCTTATATGCTTAGTGAATCCGATGATATATATGCTTTATTGTTATACTTAGTGTAGAGTCCGATGATATATATGCTTAGTGAATCTGACGATCTATATGCTTAGTGAATCCGATGATATATATGCTTTATTGTTATACTTAGTGTAGAGTCCGATGATATATATGCTTAGTGAATCCGATGATATATATGCTTCGTGTAGAATCCAAAGAACTATTAATAGTGTAGAATCCATATATACTTATTAGTAGAATTCATGATCAGTAGAAATGCAGTATTGTCTTTTGATAGTGTAGAATGTGTGAGGCTACTTATTAATTGATATGTTTTTTCTTATTCAGAAATTGCCAAAGAGCCTATCAGAGAGTTGTGGTATCAAGCCTGATGAAGAAGGCTCTGGTGGAATACGCCTTACCGCGAGGGGCTCCGTCACCACCTGTGCGTACGGCGTGGACACAGACGGTCGCACACACTTCAACTCGGTTGGGTGGAAGAGCTTCCTCATCGGCAAGAATCTTCATGTTGGACAGGCAATCCTAATTACTGTCAGGAACACCCACCGCCCAGGCTTGAGGATGATGATCGTCATCAATATCATCTAGAACTACATATGCATGTATGTGGTTGTTGAACCATATATATGCTAGTATGACTACCTAGTAGACTTATCAACTATGATCTATCCATGCATTGTTGACTACTATATACTCCCTCCGTTCCTAAATACTTGTCTTTCTAGGCATTTCAACAAGTGACTACATACGGAGCAAAATGAATGAATCTACACTCTAAAATATGTCTACATGCATCCGTATGTAGTAGTCATTTGAAATGTCTAGAAAGACAAGTATTTAGGAACGGAGGGAGTATGAGTTTGTGAGATTGTGTGGTTATATTAAATGTGGTATTATCGTTAATGTTTGTGAGATGGTTCTGTGAACTTAGTTTATTTGCACTAGACTTGTCTTGATTTCCATGAATATTGCATCTGACTTCTTTTTATTATTTTTAATTTCTATTTACCTAGTTGTAGCTTGGGGAGAAAATAGGGCGCTACTACTACGTGATGATAGTAGTAGCGTTGGTAGCGAAAGAGGTGCTACTACTAAGTATTTTAGCTGCAGCGCTTGTTTAGAAACGCGCTATTGTTAAATAATAGCTGTAGCGCCCTAGCAGTAGCGTGGGTGCCCGCGCTACTAATAGACAAAAAACCAGCGCTACTGGTAAGGGTTTTCCTAGTGGTGTCTGCAGTCAGCAGCTGATAGAGCTGGCCTGTACATGATCGACAGGCTTTCAATTAGTAGCGGCAATACAACACCATATTTTCCAGCCAGTTCCACTTTCCTGATTTATATATCCTGGTTATGGTGTACCCCTTTTATGTACACTACGATCTGCCTAGTTGTTGTGTGCTCTTGTTATCATGGTTTGCAATAAACTCTCTATACAGTATATTATGGACCTATCATCTGCCAACTATCCTTACTTCCAAGGCCTATTTTTTGTGTATTTTTGCCAGATTATATTAATGCACGCACCATATTACAGCACACATGGGCTCTCTCATCAGAATCCAGTGATAGCACACAAGGGTTTACAAGGTGCCCCATATTAGAATATGCTCTGCATTACAAAGATAATCTCACTACTATTTATGTTTTCATGCTTCTCAGATATTATACGTAATCACAACGAATATCAGAATCCGCGCATCAGAAGAATATTGTGGAACACTACAATGACTTACAAAATTGGCACCAAGGCATTGAGTGCCATTCTGGATGCAATGAAACTCATACGCTCCCCACCTATAGATTCTTGTTTAGAATATCATCGTAATGACTATTCTGACCTCGAGGAGTCAAAGGCAGATGGCGTATCCTATTCACCCATCGAGGTGCCTGTTCTAATTTGGCAAGGTTTTATTGATTGCGCGTATCTTGCATAAGGTGTCTTGCATTTCTTCTACTTTGTTGCACCGCCATCTACTTAGTTTACTCATCATATATGTCAAGATGCCATGCCCATCCATTATCAATCCATATTTCGTTTGTCATCATACCATTTTTTTCCACTCAAATGATGTTCTTGTGCACCAGACATCAAAAAGGAAGAGGGTAATTGCCGAACTTGAAGGAGCGTTAGCAAAGTCCTTGAAAACGTGGTGGTGCCGGAGAAATCAAACAGCACCCCACTTATATTGGCTCTACAACCAGTGACACAAAACATAGGACTGACTCCAGCAGACTGTACCCATACTTCACTACCACACCACAAGCCCCACCATACAAGACCTGCACTCCAGCAAAAGGTATGCCGATTTCAGTTGCCATAGCATCAGCCGTACCACAGAAAAATCCCACTCCAGCAAAAAGTACAGCAAGTCCACCGGCCGAAGACCTATCCCAACTACAGAGATGACCAATTCCTACAGATTGGAACCCCATTTCAGTTATTCCTAGTTTAAAAGACAATGCTTTCAATGTTGTTAGGGACTACGTGCATATATTCCCATCATGGGAAGATTATAGCAAAGACAACCACCATTTTCACATCTTCCTGTCCCACTTATGTGTAAGTGCTAGTATTCATGGTGATTATTTTCCTGTTTTCTGCTGATTGAACACATCAATGATTTACATTACATTGTTGTAAGTAGGCGAGGGTCAATCTGGATAGTCATGACGAGCAAAGATTGCTTGCGCTTTTCAAGGAAGCGTTGCAGCAGTATCGGTGTTATCTGAGGAAATCACATTTTGATGACAAGTCTATAAACGAATTTCCGGTGAAGTCTCATATGCTAAATTTAGAAGACATTGAATGGAAAAACCTTGTTATGCACTAGTCTCGTTCCCAGGATGAGGTATTGTCTATGATATAACTTCTACTTTTCCGCATGTGCCTTATGGATCTCTTTTGTAGGAAATCTGCTCGAAGAAGAATTCCGGTTTAAAAAGGACAACAGGATATCGCAAATATGTTGCCCGCTGCTTTGCTCTTGTTAGTACATGTTGTCCTGTATCACTGTATTTGCATTCATACATGGTTCATTATGTGACAGTAGTATGCATGATAGCTTGCTTATAAATTGTTCGCTCCAAATTATCTGATCTGTATGAATGGTTACATTAGTGTAGAATATATCCAATGCCAACGAATTTTTTTAGCTCTACATTGTTCTTGTAAGTACCTGCTGTCCTTTATCAGTGTACTTATACTGACAGCTAGTTGTTCATGTACCATCACTCTGCAGCTTATTTTCCTTTGCCCTCCATTTTCTACACATCAGATATATATTTACTCTTACCATAAGGTTGGATAACACCGATGGTACTGAAGAAGTTTAGCTCTGCATTGCTCTTGGCTGTACCTTTTGCCTGTATCGCTGTACTTACATTTATAGCTACTTGGTTATGTAGCATCACTCTTCATCTTATCTTAAATATTCTCCATTTTTTCTTATATTATCACATCCATATTTACTCTTAACAAAATGTATAATAAAGGCAATGCTTATGAAGAAGATTCTGTTGTAAACTTCTTGAATTCCCCCCCATCAACATGGACAAGGGTTTTATAGAGTCTGTCTTCACCACTAATGTAAGTTTGTCCTTCTCAAGCCTTCAAACTTTGTTGTGTATATTTGGTTAGGCATGACTGCAACAGCTGTTTATTTTTGGTGTTTGAATCAAATTGCATGTTTAAAGTTTATTATGTAGTTCATAAAACAAAAGTTTGCCCTTCTCAATTGAAGTTTTCAGTTGTATAACCAAGTTCCTTCTTCATACAGTGTAAATTAAACTATACAGAGCAAGTGATCTTATTTTGCACTGCATGTATGCTTCTGTTCTTGATCCGTAATCTAGTGGTGTGGTGAACCTACTCACTACAGCACAATGTCATATTTTGCAATGTCTTAACTATGAACAATGTCATATCATTCTACTATTATTTAAATCGTCTCTTTATTTGCCGTTCTGAAATGGGATAAATTGACAACACACTAACCATTGATACTTATGAGTTCTTGATCTGTAATCCAGTGGTGTCATGAAGCTGCCAACTCCTTCACAATGTCATTTCCTGCCATGTCTTAACCTGAACAATACCATATTGTGTTAATACTTTTTTAAACTGTGTCACTTTATTCGTCAATAAGAAATGTAATGAATTGTCAACACTAATACTTATATGTGCAAAACCTGTCATCTGTCTGCTTGTTTCTCTTTCAGAGTGAGGAGGATATAAGCATCAAACAAGCGCAGTCTCATCAGCTTGCTCAGCTGCTTGCGCTGCAGCTCCCGAGCAGGGCTAACCTTTCTTGAACTCTATTGAAGTGCTGTCGGTTTTGTATATTATTTTGTTGGCGTGTTTATTTGCACTGCTGGCGATCTTTGATGCCCAGTGTATGTAATCTGTTGTCTGCTTGTGCTTTATTCTCATAGTGGCGAACTTTGATGCCCGGTGGATGTAATATGCTATAGTTTCTTTATTGTATAGTCTAGGTTTTTTCTTATTCACGATGCTGCAGTTATTTTACTGTATATATATCCTGTCTTCGCAGTAAACCGGCCAAACCGTAAAATTACGTTACATAATCGGGCCGTCATGCAAATCACTATGTATGATCCGCATCATGGGCCCAGTCATCTTGGTCTGTTAAAAGGCCTAAATGTAAACTGGCCCACTAGTAGTTTCGGGCCTTTAATAGGCCGAGTAAATCACCGGCCCTATTTCCGCAAGAAAATTCAATGGGATTTTAGTAGGCTGAAAAGTAGGTTGGACCTGAAACGTGCCAAACAGCTCACGGGCCGACAGCAGGCCGAAATAGACCTCGGCCCATGATTGTGCCAATCACATCATGGGCCGTTAACATGCCAAAATTGTCTTGTTCCTTATTTGGCCCAATCAGATTATCGGCTGTGAGCAGGCCAGATACAAAGCAGGCCATAGTTAGGCCCAACTATATGACGGGCTTTTAACAAACCAAAATAAATATAGGGCCGAAATGCTAAACAGGCCTTTAACAGGCCGGAACTAATATCATGCCGTATTACTAAATGGGCCTTTAGCAAACAGAAATCCTGATCCGGCCTCAAGTGGGCCCAAAAGCACAACGTCCAGTTGACGGGTCGAATCTGATATGGGCCATAATTTAGCCCAAAGGCTCTTAAAGGGCCGGATCTAATCTGGGCCGTAATATGGCCCAGAACGTGGTAGGCTATTAAAGGGTCGGATCTCATATGGGCCTTTATTAGGCCCAGAACGTGGCAGGCTGTTAATGGACCAGATCAAATATGGGCCGGCATTTGGCCCAAAACATGGCACCCTGTTAACAGGCCAGCCCACTAGTGTCCTCAAAATCTTGTGGGCCTTTAGCTGGGCCGGCCCATTATGGTCTGCAAAATCTTATGGGCCTTTAGCTGGGCCGGCCCATTATGGTTGGCAAAATCTTGTGGGCCTTTAGTTGGGCCGGCCCATTTAATCTTTATGGGGCACTTTTGGGCCGGTCCACGTGTCAACATATCATAGGCGCATCTCGCCCATTGGATGAGTGACACCTATGCCAACGCGGAGCTGACACGTGGTTCCATCGGCCAATGAGAATTTTACACGTGGAAAATTGCATTGGTCATGGCTGTTAGCGGGTTACCGGATCCAAAACCGAACCCAATAGCTTAAAGGCGACCCATTACGATGGATGCCACGTGTCGGTTACTCTTGACGAAAGCACTTCTATGACGCGCGATTTATCGTCATGGAAGTGGACACTTTCGTGATGATAATTTCAGTAATGTCATGGAACACTTCTACGACAGCACAGGTATGACTATCTTGATTCTGTCATAAAATCGTCATGGATGTACATGCATGATAGAAAATGTGACCTACTGTGACAAACACGTATCATCACAGAAGTGTATTTTTTATAGTGCATTCTTATAGGTGGGGGTTTCAATTTGCTTCGTTTCCCAAATGATAAAAGCTGCGGTAGGTTTGATAATCATTGGCCTTTCCTATTCAATGTTGTCATCGATAGTTTGGATCATCGAGAGGTTTCCATGATTGGAAGACAATTCACTTGGGCGAATAGTCTTCCAGAACTGGCATATGAGAAACTAGATCACATTTTAATGGATACCGATTGGGAATCAAAATTTCCTATGGTGTCTGTTCGTGCTCTACCTCGTATCGAGGCTATATCAGACCACGCACCCATTCTCCTAACTACTGGTTTGCCATGACCACAACATAGACGCAAGTTCAAGTTCGAACTTGGGTGGTTGCTTCGTGATGGCTTCCATGACATGGTCAAGGAGGTGTGGGAGAAACCGGTGGATGGGTCTACCCCAATACACAGATGGAATAACAAAATGCGTGCATTACGTAAATTCCTTGGTGGTTGGGCTAGGCATACGGTGGGCATCCTCAAAAAAGAGAACCTTCGTCTTTCATCTATCATCGATGAATTAGAAGCTTTGGCAGAGGTTAGACCTCTATTTGAGTATGAAATTGAGATCAAGAATCATTCGGATGCACAGATAGCTAACATGCTGCGTGAGGAGGAATGCAAATGGTACCAACATTCCAACTCTCAGTTTATCCTGAAAGGTGATTCGAATACTAGATATTTTCATGGAGTCGCCAATGGCAGACACCAGAAGAAAATTATTCATTCACTACAACAGGATGAGGACACGATTGAGGGACATGAGCAACTTAAATCTTATATCACTAATTATTACAAAAATCTGTTCGGAGCATCAGAGGAAGGAAACTTCTTGATGGATGAATCCCGAACAGATGACATCCCCCAGGTCTCTCATGAGGAAAATAACCTTCTAACAGCCCCATACTCCGAGGAGTAAGTTAGAAAGGTGGTTTTCCTAATGGAGCGTAACAAAGCCCCAGGTCCAGATGGATTTCCCGCAGAGTTCTATCAGAACTTCTGGGAAGTCATCAAACCGGATCCCCTACTTTTGTTTAGCGACCTTCATGCTGGCCAACTAGAATTGTTTCACTTAGACTTCGGTGAGATTATTTTATTAACTAAGGTTAATGAGGCTGAAAGGATACAACAATATAGACCTATTTGCCTCCTTAATGTTAGTTTCAAAATATTCACGAAGGTTGCGACTATTAGGCTAAATTTGGTTGTTGAACATGTGGTTCGTCCATCATAGACAACTTTTATGCAAGGCAGACACGCCCTAGATGGAGTTGTTATCCTTCATGAAACAATCCATGAATTACACCGGAAAAAGTTGAATGGGTGGTACTCAAAATTGACTTTGAAAAGGCTTATGACAAAGACAATTGGCACTTTCTTCAACAGACTCTCAGAATGAAAGGATTTTCTGCAGAGTGGCGCGTTATGATCCATAGCTTCGTTTCTGGAGGTAGTGTTGCCATTAAGGTCAATGATGACATTGGAAACTATTTCCAAACGAACAAGGGATTACGACAAGGTGACTCGGCATTGCCCATGCTATTCAATATAGTGGCGGATATGCTAGCAGTCATGATTGAGCGTGCCAAGGTTGATGGCCAAATTGATGGGGTAGTAAATCATTTAGTTGATGGCGGTCTCTCTATACTTCAGTATGCCGACGATACGATTCTCTTCATGGATCATGACCTCGAGAAAGCGAGAAATATGAAACGGATTTTATCAGCATTCGAGCAACTCTCAGGTCTTAAGATCATTTTTCATAAAAGTGAATTATTTTGCTTTGACGACGCTCAGGACAAGGCCCACATGTATGCTGAACTATTCAGATGCGGGTTGGGACAGTTTCGATCACATATTTAGGGATACTGATACATTATCGGAGACTCACAAATGCTGAATGGAAACACATCGAGGAGAGACTGCAAAAAAGACTTAGCTGTTGGAAAGGTAAACTGTTGTCTATGGGTGGAAGATTGGTCCGCATAAATTCAGTACTAAGTAATATGGTACTATATGTAACACCCCGGATGTAACTTTCCATATTTGTATCCAACTCTTGCCGTTTCCGGCGTTAACTTATATTTATTTCTCGGGTTCGGGTCTCCGTCTCCGTGTGTTGTTTTCGTTTTTCGTGCATCGCATATCATGTCATCTCGTGCATTGCATTTGCATACATGTTCATCTCATGCATTTGAGCATTTTCCCCGTTGTCCGTTTTGCATTCCGGCGCTTCGTTCTCCTCCGGTGGCCATTTCGAGCTTTCTTTCGTGTGTGGGGATTAAACATTTCCGGATTGGACCGAGACTTGCCATGCGGCCTTGGTTTACTACCGGTAGACCGCCTGTCAAGTTTCGTATCATTTGGACTTCGTTTGATACTCCAACGGTTAACCGAGGGACCGAAAAGGCCTCGTGTGTGTTGCAGCCCAACACCCCCCAAATTTGGCCCAAAACCCACCAAACTCTGATCCATGTCCTAGAGCGTTCGATCACGATCGCGTGGGCGAAAACCGCACCTCTTTTGGACTCTCCTAGCTCCACTTATGCCTATTTAAACACCCCCCCATTTCGGATCTCGTCTTCCTCCCCGTCCCCCTCCTAAAAAACAGATCTCCTTCCCCGCGCCGGGCCGGACGTGTCCGCCCGCGCCGGACGTTGTCCGCCCCGCCGCCGCAGCAAATCGCGCGCCGCCACGTGGGCCGCGCCCACATCGCCGCCGCCGGGCCCGCCAGGCCCGCGGGGAGCCCCCCCGGCCCGAGCGCCCCGCGCCCCTGTGCCTCCTCCAGCGCCGCCGCCTTCCCCGGCTCAGGCGGGCGCCGCCACCGCCGCCGAGCCGGACCTCGCCGCCCGCCGCCCGGCCGCTCCCCGGCACCGTCCGCCGCCCCGGGCGCCGCCGCCCGCGGTCGCTGCCCCCTCCTCCGGCGCCGCCCGGCCTCGCCCCGGCTTCTTCTTCCTCCTCCCCGACCGGTGACCCCCCGCGTTCTCCGGCGAGCTACAGTAACTCCGGCGCCGCCTCGGGAAGCGTGCCGATCCAGATCTGGATCTGGGCATCGGTTGACTTTTTCCCCCAAACCCTAGCTCATGATGCATTCTTTGACTGCCCGTAACTTTGCATCCGTAGCTCCGATTTGGGCGTATAATATATCAAAATCTTCGCCTCGACATGTACATCATTTCATTCCATTGCATCATTTGCATTTGAGGTCATCTTGATGCTCAAAATGCTGTTAGAAGGAGGCTTCGTGAGTTAAATTGTAGATCCGTTAGTTCATCATGCACTTTTGTCATTTTTGCCATGTTTAATTCGTGCATGATATGCCTGTGCCCCTTTGGGATGAATTGTTAAGCATTTTGTCTTCTTTCCATAGGTGCCACCCATGCATTTTTAGGATGTGTGTGTTGTCTTGTGCAAGCTTGCGAAGAGAGGTACCTGAGATTGCTGATTTCAGGGACTTAGTGATTTTCACTAAGTCTGGGATATTTTAGTTCATGATGCTATGTGTCCAGCTTGTTTCCTAGTGATCCGTGCCTCTTTTGAGGATGATCAGTAAGGGAGTTTTGATATTTATGTTATGCTCTATCCATCCATGTCTTTGTTTGCATATGTGGAGTGCTCTAGGTTGACTCAATCGAGCTCAACTTTTGCTTCGTTGTTAATCTGGGCAGATCGTCAACTTGTTTGCGATTTTGCCGATGCTACCGTTAGTGTTCCATGCATGCTATGTCTTTGTTCTTGCCATGTGTAGCTAGCATATTGTGCCTTCTTGTTGGTTATATGCTTGCCTTGCTATGACTTGCACCGTAGTGAGTGCATCGAGCTCGTTTACATGCCTTCGTGAGTTATAATTTCAGCATGTCTCAGTTTTCACTAAGTCTGAAAACTGATTGTGTTCGAGCTATGTTCGTGAGCTCGGTAGAGTATTTTGTGAACCCTTTTGGCCCCAGGTCACTTTGGGTGTTTTGTTAAGCTTGTTGAGTATCTCCATGCCATGTTCTTACTTGTCATGTTCAGGTTATCTATCATGTTGTTTTGCTGCTCCGAAGAGGGCTTCGTGATCTGAAATTTCAGGCTAGTGTTAATTTCACTAAGTCTGGAATCTGTTTTGCATATTCGTTTTTGCCATGCTTGTTTGAACCTCTTAATGGATGAATTTGCCTATGGCTTAGTGCTAGTGTTTTGTTAACCATCTTGTGTAAATCACTGCCATGTAGTTTGTTTTCATGTTTGGTGGCTGTAGCATGTTCATTTCGTTGCATTTAGATGCCTACTTGCTGTAATCGCAGACCGGTGTCATATCTTAAAACGCTTGCCATTTCCAAACCGTAACTCCGATTCCAATGATCTTTATATCGTTTTCAAGCGATTTCATCCCCTATATCCAGTGGCACCCTTGGAATTCCAAGTTGAGGCCAGGTTCATGCATTTCCTGTCATATCTTGCATTTTGCATCCCGCATCGCATCCCGCATAGCATGTCATCATTTCATCATATTGCTTGGTCTTGCACGTGGTTGATTGTATCCTTGTTGCTTGTTTGTCTTGTTGGGTAGAGCCGGGAGACGAGTTCGCTACCGAGGAGCCCGTTGAGTTTGCTTGTGAGGATCCAGTCAACTCTGACAACTGTGCAGGCAAGATGATCATACCCTCGAAATCACTACTATCTTTGCTATGCTAGTTTGCTCGCTCTTTTGCTTTGCCACTGCTACGATGCCTACCATTTGCTTGTCAGCCTCCCAATTGCATGATTGAACCTTTAACCCACCTTGTCCTAGCAAACCGTTGTCTGGCTATGTTACCGCTTTGCTCAGCCCCTCTTATAGCGTTGCTAGTTGCAGGTGAAGATTGGAGCCGTTCCTATTGGAACATCTTTTATTTGCTTGTTGGGATATCACTATATTTCTATGTTATCTTAATGCATCTATATACTTGGTAAAGGGTGGAAGGCTCGGCCTCTCGCCTAGTGTTTTGTTCCACTCTTGCCGCCCTAGTTTCCGTCACATCGGTGTTATGTTCCCGGATTTTGCGTTCCTTACGCGGTTGGGTTATAATGGGAACCCCTTGATATTTCGCCTTGATTAAAGCTTTTCCAGCAATGCCCAACCTTGGTTTTACCATTTGCCACCTAGCCTTTTCTTTCCCTTGGGTTCTGCAGACTCAAGGGTCATCTTATTTTAACCCCCCCGGGCCAGTGCTCCTCTGAGTGTTGGTCCACCTGTCAGCTACCGGTGGCCACCAGGGGCAACTCTGGGCTGGCCTACCCGTACCTAGGACAATCTGAGTGTGCCCTGAGAAAGAGATATGTGCAGCTCCTATCGGTATTTGTCGGCACATTCGGACGGTGTTGCTGGTCTTGTTTTAACCTGTCGAAGTGTCTTGAGTTACCGAGATACCGAGTCTAATCGGAACGTCTCGGGAGGAGGTCTTTTCCTTCGTTGACCGTGAGAGCTTGTCATGGGCTAAGTTGGGACTCCCCTGCAGGGATTGAACTTTCGAAAGCCGTGCCCGCGGTTATGGGCAGATGGGAATTTGTTAATGTCCGGTTGTAGACAACGTAAACCTTAATTAATTAAAATGAATCAACTGAGTGTGTTACCGTGATGGCCTCTTTTCGGCGGAGCCCGGGAAGTGGACACGGTGTTGGAGTTATGCTTGCGCAGGTTGTTCCTCTAGTTTCTCGCTCGCTCCTTGCCTCCTCTTCTCGCTCTCTTTTGCGGATAAGTTAGCCACCATATATGCTAGTCGCTTGCTGCAGCTCCACATATACTTGCCTTATCCTTCCTATAAGCTTAAATAGTCTTGATCGCGTGGGTGTGAGATTGCTGAGTCCCTGTGGCTCACAGATACTACAACTCCAGATGCAGGTCCAGGTGCTTCCGCTCCAGGTGACGAGTACGAGCTCAAGTGGGAGTTCGACGAGGACTCTCAGCGTTATTATGTTTCCTTTCCCGATGATCAGTAGTGGTGCCTAGTTGGGGTTATCGATTCAGGGCCTTGTCGCATGTTGGGGGTCTTTTCTATTTTGGCACTGTAGTCGGGCCATGAGTGATTTGTATGATGGATGTTATTTATGTACTTTGATGTGACATGGCAAGTGTAAGCCAACTATGTATCTCCCCTTTATTATGTATTACATGGGATGTTTTGTGATGATTTCCTAACTTGCGACATTGCTTTCAATGCGGTTATGTCTCTAAGTCGTGCCTCGACACGTGGGAGCTATAGCCGCATCGAGGGCGTTACACTATATATGATTTCCTTCTTCCAGTTGCCGAAAGGAGTTTTACATAGATTGGATTATTTCCGATCAAGATTCTTTTGGCAAGGAGATAACGAGAGAAAGAAATATCGACAGGCTAAATGGACTGTGGTTTGTCGTCCCAAAGACCAAGGCAGGTTGGGCATTCATGACCTTGAGGTTAAGAATAGGGCCCTACTCGGGAAATGGTTGTTTAAATTATTGACAGAAGATGGTTTATGGCAAACCCTCCTAAGAAGGAAATATGTGGGTTCTAAGGAGGTATCCCAAGTATATTGGAAGTCTGGGAATTCCCACTGTTGGGCGGGTCTAAGGGCTAGGAAGAAATATTTCTTCTGCTATGGATCCTTCTCAATCAAGGACGGCTTGGAAATTAGATTCCGGGAGGACAAGTGGCTAGGAAATGCCACACTCCAGAACAATATCCAACTCTGTATAATATTGTGTGTCACAAGGGTGATACTATCGCCACGGTAATGGAATCATTTCCACCAAATGTGACATTCAGAAGAGATTTAATTGGACCCAGACTCCAATCATGGAACATCCTGCTCCAGCGGTTGTCCACGGTGCAATTGTCACATGGGTCTGATGTATTTTGTTGGAACCTACATGGGAATGGTCAATTCTTAGTGGAGTCCATGTACAGAGCTTTGCTCCAATCTGATGCACCAGTTGATAATAATAAGAAGATTTGAAAGATGAAGATACCTCTTAAGAATAAATTTTTTGCATGGTATCTTCGTCGTGGAGTCATTCTTACTAAAGATAACCTTATTAAGAGGAATTGGCATGGAATTCCGCAATGTGATTTTTGTCACCATGATGAGACAATAAAACATTTATTCTTCCAATGCAAATTGGCTCGTTCTATATGGTCAGTCATCCAGATAGCTTCTGGCTGGTATCCTCCTTGTAGTGTTGCTAATGTATTTGGCAACTGGTTACATGGGATTGATCACAAGTTTAGAACTCTTGTCAGGGTGGGAGCGCTTGTCGTTATTTGGTTGCTTTGGCTATGTAGAAATGATAAGGTTTTTAATGGTAAAAGTATTTCTCTGATACAGGTTATCTACAGATGTACCGTGACTCTTCATTTATGGTCCTCTCTACAGCGCGTGGAGAATCGAGACCTATTTACGGAGGTGTGTACACGATTAGAGGCTACGGCGAGGAATACTTTTACCCAATATGGGTGGCAGCATGATCTTAGAATTGGCCCCCTACGCTTTAAGCGTTATATGGATTTTTTATTTCGCTTTATTTATTTTTTGTTTGTGCGAGAGGACCTTATTTGGCTATGTGCATCTTAGTTATGCAGAGATCGGGTGTAATGCTTAAATCTTTTAAGTAATAAAACGCCCCTTTTCGAAAAATCCCCTTGTTGCAAACCGGCTAAGGGATAGATCCCTCATAGGCTAGATCCTACAAATCAGCCTATGTTGCAAGAAAATCCTGCAACACGACCCATGTTGCAAAAAAATCCGCAACACGACCCATCCGCAACACAATCTATGTGACAAAAAAACACACAACATAACCTCTGTTGCGAATGTCTTCATGTTGCGAATGTCTTCATATAACAAAAAAAAAACGCAACATAACTTTTTTGCAAAGTAGATGAAGATGTTTGACTTATCAATTGTGTCATCCGAAGGCTTGTGAGGCGATGAATCTTTTTAAAAGATCCGCCGGCTAATGGGGTAGCTGCTCCATAATATAAAAATGTTTATAGATCACTAAACACTCTTATATTTTTTTAAGGGGAATAATTGACACACTTTGAAATACTTCTAAGGCCTTTAGTGTATTTTATTCGTGTGGAAATCTCCACGCCGGAGAGCCCAAAGCTCCCCCGAACAACCTCTACCGTCAACGTGTTCCGTTCCATCTCCCTCAGAATACCGCGACTATAGCCATCTACCCCTGGCTGCAACCAAAAACTCGTTCTCCTCCAGCTGTTGCCGCCGCACCTACGCATCTCCTTCCCTTCTCTTCTCGGGGACTGACCCGCCGGAACCAGTAAACGAGAGCCCGCCGAGAAGAGGAGGCGGCGGCCGCGGGTGCATACTGGCCGGCTGGCCGGCTGCCCACGGCCCCCTCGCCTCATCGGACGAACAGCGCATCTGCCTCCCCGCCCGGCGGCCGTGTTCCCGGCGGGATAACGATGCAGGGCGGAGGCGTCTCCGGATTCCGTAAGCTCCCACCTCGGGTTCACCCCCGCCCCACAAATCGCCTTTCTCGATTCAGCTGGCGTGTTCTGATCGCCTGATCGGAACGGCCCCGTCTTGTTTGCAGATAACGCGCCGGTGACGCGGGCGATCGTCCTCGCCAGCGGCCTCCTCTCTGTCGTCTTCAGTGTGAACCGCCGAGCCCGCGCCCTCGGCCTCTCCTACCAGGTCAGTAGGTAGCCTCGGGCCGAATCTTGAGTAGTTCTGGTACCTTAGACGCGACGTGATGCCCTTAGGCGTGAATCCGTTGGTTAGGCCCGGCTTAGGAGCTCTGAAATATATACCCCTGTGAACATTTTACAGGGCGGTCCGGTGTTCTACTAGCCACCAACAAAACTCTTGAATACATTTTCGGTTGTGAAAGTTCTGTTTTGATGAACTGCCATTCAGTGACAGCTACAGGGAAGTAGAGATTGGATACCAACTGAACATACTGCTGCCCTCGTGCTAGTTCCAGTCTGCCAGGCGGTCTAGATGACCTTCTCTCGTCGTCCATGAACTCGCTCTCGTCACCGTCTTGCCGCCACTTCATGGCTTGCTGCTGTAGGGCCCACTCTCGTCGCAGCCAAGCGTCATGAGTTCACTGCCGCCGCCGCCATAGAGCTCACTCCCATGGTCATCGCCGCTGTTACTAGCTCTTTCGCATCGTCTCGCCTCTATCTCCCGCCGGTCATCAACTTTCATCGGAAAATAAGTGTGGCCCATTGAGGTCTATAACATTTCTCAGGTGTAAGTGGCCCAGGAATGGTATAACGCTGGTATTTAAGAAAACTAAAACGGACATCCAAGCAAGTTTTTCGGCCTTGCTTGGAAAAACTTTGGGCTCCGAATTTTACACCGGTAATCGGACACAAAAGTTTGGTCATAAGTGGAGTGGCTAGGATTGCTCGCCCATGTGTCCATTTGGGTGGATGGGTGTCTAATCGTCGAATTGGTGGTGTTCTTCTTTGTGGTAAGAACTATAGGTGTTAGCGTGCCTATTGTGCTTGGTTGGTAAATTCCAGAATTGGTTGGTAAATTCTGCTGGTATGCTAGGGCAGGGGTGTTCAAATCTGGTTTAAAATTAAACCGTGGAACTGCGGATTGCTGTGGTTCATTTCCCTTTGTTAGCTTGCTGTAATCCATTTCCCTTTTTTAGCTCCAACCACACCAGTGGAACTAGTACAAAAGAATGTCCTGTGTTGTGTGCCACAGCTATATGAATCCTTACTGGGCTGGAGGCCTATGTTGTGTGCCACAGTAGCATGAATCCTTGGTGGGCTGGGCTTTGGATTAAGGTGTTTCTACTGGGACATTCCAATACATGGCCGTACCTTTTTTGTTTTCCTTCATGACAATAACTTTAGTTTCTACCCCGATGCCTGCACTGGAGCTATACCGATGAGGCGACGACCGGTTCCCCATACTTACATGGCTTGGTACACAAATCAGCAGGAATAATTGGCTATTGGTACTTTAGTTAGTAGAGGCATCCCATCTCAATAACACCTGTTAAGACTCAATTTGGACAGTTACTCGAAAACGCAGAAATATAAAGCCACAGTAATTGGGCTGTCATGTACCCTAGAATCCTACTGGAACCAAAAACATAGGAGAACTTCAAATGTCTTATGTCAGACTTCACACATCAATTCTAGACAAAGAGAAGAAAACTTAAGGTAAGACTGGTAGTTTTCTTCTAAAATTCTTATCTCATAGCCCATTTGTTGAAGAATTTGACAGGAATCCTTATGAACTATTTCTTTGCTCCAAAGCATGTCAGGAAGTTCTCCTATAGGCATTTAACCCTCATTCATTACGGGGCATACAAGTTTCATTGAAGTACACCTATTGGAATTCCATAAGGAGCTACAGAAGGTTGTCAGCTTAGGTTTCTCAACTGTTAACTGACTGATGGCCATGATGGAACTTTCATTTACTGGAATCTGGGCACGCGTCTTCCAAATTTATTCAGAACACTTCAACTTTAAAATTTACAGGGCATATTGCTTAAATGTTAACCAATCTTATGGATAATCGTTAGGAAACTTGTATGGTGACAAGTTGACCAATATGACCTTTGGCGCACGATGCTACTTTCTTATGTTCCATTTTATATGTGCACCTTCCAGTTTTAAACTTTTAGTGATACTAAATGTTGCAAGCCTTTCTTGGGGAACCAGAGGTGAATAGTTAAATCTCGGTAGTGATTGCATCCAAACCTGTAGCTGTCAGTGATGTTCAATTAATATTTCATTTATCCTTGAGATCGAGCTACTTCAATGCAAAACATGTGGTCGGCTGCATATGTTCTATTACTTGGAGATTTGTTACATATTTATGAAGTTTGAACATTTTTCTATTATTCTTGCAGGACATCATAAAGAACTTTCGAGTTTGGAGGATATTTGCATCTGTATTTGCCTTTCAGTCAACACCAGAGTTGATGTTTGGACTCTACCTTCTGTATTATTTCCGTGTGTTTGAGAGGCAGATGGGCTCTAACAAATACTCTGTAAGTACTTGTTATTCTCTCGGGTATTTAATGAAGATAGATAAACAACATCAATAATACGGCTGAAGCAGGAGTAAATCGCATTATTATGTCTGGGCTTGAGAACTCAAGTCCATAAACTTTTAAGGTGGTTTAAACCTATTCTGTATGCATTGCCTCCAATATTGACCTAATTGACCCAAGTGAATCACTTTGGCAGTGTATAAAGAGTTAAATGTTAAGTTCTCAAGTTAACGAGTCTGTGTTATGCCCAAGAAAGTTTGGGGCCATACAATGCAATTAACGTGACAAGCAGATTCAGTTCAATAAGTTACATTGAAGTAGATGAAATATTTAAGCTTCTTAGTAAGAAAACTACAACACAAGTGCTTATATATTTCAATCTGCTGTGCAGGTTTTTAGTTTATTCTCTATCGCAGTATCATTACCTCTTGAGATTCTATCTTTGGTTCTCCTGAAAGGTATGCTATTTAGATAAACTGCTGAGACTAACATCTCTAGACCCTTCTTTAAGGAAAAGAAAAAGAGGACATTGCTAATGACCTATGGGCTCTGCTACTTTGTAACACTGTTACCATTCTCCTCTAGAACCTCTGTAATTAAGATGTTCTTGAGATGGCTGGTTGTACTTGCTCAAAAAGGAAATGTACAAATATTGTACTCCCTCTGTAAACAAATATAAAAAGTGACCTAAAACATTTGCATTTGTTTACAGAGGGATCAATACAATTTTCTGGATATCTAACTCCTGATAAAATGTCAGTAGACCAATTAGCAGCGTAAAGCGTCATTTAGTGCTGCAACTAGTAGATGTATCTTACAACAACAACAACAACAACAACAAAGCCTTTAGTCCCAAACAAGTTGGGGTAGGCTAGAGGTGAAACCCATAAGATCTCGCAACCAACTCATGGCTCTGGCACATGGATAGCAAGCTTCCACGCACCCCTGTCCATAGCTAGCTCTTTGGTGATACTCCAATCCTTCAGGTCTCTCTTAACGGACTCCTCCCATGTCAAATTCGGTCTACCCCGCCCTCTCTTGACATTCTCCGCACGCTTTAGCCGTCCACTATGCACCGGAGCTTCTGGAGGCCTGCGCTGAATATGCCCAAACCATCTCAGACGATGTTGGACAAGCTTCTCTTCAATTGGTGCTACCCCAACTCTATCTCGTATATCATCATTCCGGACTCGATCCTTCCTCGTGTGGCCACACATCCATCTCAACATACGCATCTCCGCCACACCTAACTGTTGAACATGTCGCCTTTTAGTCGGCCAACACTCAGCGCCATACAACATTGCGGGTCGAACCGCCGTCCTGTAGAACTTGCCTTTTAGCTTTTGTGGCACTCTCTTGTCACAGAGAATGCCAGAAGCTTGGCGCCACTTCATCCATCCGGCTTTGATTCGATGGTTCACATCTTCATCAATACCCCCATCCTCCTGCAGCATTGACCCCAAATACCGAAAGGTGTCCTTCTGAGGTACCACCTGGCCATCAAGGCTAACCTCGTCCTCACACCTAGTAGTACTGAAACCGCACATCATGTACTCGGTTTTAGTTCTATACTAAGCCTAAACCCTTTCGATTCCAAGGTTTGTCTCCATAACTCTAACTTCCCATTTACCCCCGTCCGACTATCGTCAACTAGCACCACATCATCCGCAAAGAGCATGCACCATGGGATATCTCCTTGTATATCCCTTGTGACCTCATCCATCACCAATGCAAAAAGATAAGGGCTCAAAGCTGACCCCTGATGCAGTCCTATCTTAATCGGGAAGTCATCAGTGTCGACATCACTTGTTCGAACACTTGTCACAACATTATCGTACATGTCCTTGATGAGGGTAATGTACTTTGCTGGGACTTTGTGTTTCTCCAAGGCCCACCACATGACATTCCGCGGTATCTTATCATAGGCCTTCTCCAAGTCAATGAACACCATATGCAAGTCCTTCTTTTGCTCCCTATATCTCTCCATAAGTTGTCGTACCAAGAAAATGGCTTCCATGGTCGACCTCCCAGGCATGAAACCAAACTGATTTTTGGTCACGCTTGTCATTCTTCTTAAGCGGTGCTCAATGACTCTCTCCCATAGCTTCATTGTATGGCCCATCAGCTTAATTCCACGGTAATTAGTACAACTCTGAACATCCCCCTTGTTCTTGAAGATTGGTACTAATATACTCCGTCTCCATTCTTCTGGCATCTTGTTTGCCCGAAAAATGAGGTTGAAAAGCTTGGTCAGCCATACTATCGCTATGTCCCCGAGACCTTTCCACACCTCAATGGGGATACAATCAGGGCCCATCGCCTTGCCTCCTTTCATCCTTTTTAAAGCCTCCTTGACCTCAGACTCCTGGATTCGCCGCACAAAACGCATGCTGGTCTCATCAAAGGAGTCGTCCAGTTCAATGGTAGAACTCTCATTCTCCCCATTGAACAGCTTGTCGAAGTACTCCCGCCATCTATGCTTAATCTCCTCGTCCTTCACCAAGAGTTGGCCTGCTCCGTCCTTGATGCATTTGACTTGGCCAATATCCCTCGTCTTCCTCTCTCGGATCTTGGCCATCTTATAGATGTCCCTTTCACCTTCCTTCGTGCCTAACCGTTGGTAGAGGTCCTCATATGCCCGACCCCTCGCTTCACCAACAGCTCGCTTTGCGGCCTTCTTCGCCATCTTGTACTTCTCTATGTTGTCTGCACTCCTATCCAGGTATAGGCGTTTGAAGCAATCTTTCTTCTCTTTAATCGCCTTCTGGACATCATCATTCCACCACCAGGTATCCTTATCTTCGCTTCTCCTTCCCCTGGACACTCCAAGCTCCTCCGAGGCCACCTTACGAATGCAAGTCGCCATCTTTGTCCACACATTGTTCGCATCTCCTCCTTCCTCCCAAGGGCCCTCCTTAATGACCCTCTCCTTGAACGCTAGAGCTACCTCCCCCTTGAGCTTCCACCACTTCGTTCTAGCGACTTTGGCACGCTTATCCCGCTGGACACGAATCCGAAAGCGGAAGTCAGCAACCACCAGCTTATGCTGGGGTACAACACTCTCTCCAGGTATCACCTTACAGTCTAGGCACGCACGCCTATCTTCTCTTCTCGAGAGGATGAAATCAATCTGGCTAGAGTGTTGGCCACTACTAAAAGTCACCAGATGTGATTCTCTCTTTCTAAAGAGGGTGTTAGCTACAATCATGTTGTAGGCTAGAGCAAAGCTTAAGACATCTTCTCCTTCTTGATTCCTGATGCCATAGCCAAAGCCTCCGTGCGCCCCTTCAAAACCTGTGTTAGATGTACCCACGTGGCCATTGAGGTCTCCTCCTATGAAGAGCTTCTCACCAATCGGTACACTCCTAACCATGTCTTCCAGGCCTTCCCAGAACTCCCTCTTGGTGTTCTCATTGTGGCCTACTTGCGGGGCATACGCGCTGATAACATTGAGAACCAAGTCCTCAACTACCAGCTTGACCAGGATAATCCGGTCCCCACGTCTCTTGACGTCTACCACTCCATACTTGAGGCTCTTGTTGATCAAGATGCCTACGCCATTTCTGTTTGCAGCCGTCCCTGTGTACCACAGCTTGAAGCCGGTATCCTCCACCTCCTTCGCCGTCTGTCCTCTCCATTTGGTTTCTTGGACGCAAAGGATATCAACACCTCTCCTCACCGCTGCATCAACTAGCTCCCGAAGCTTCCCTGTCAGAGACCCTACGTTCCAGCTACCTAAGCGAATCCTCCTAGGCTCGGCTAGCTTCCTTACCCTTCGCACTCGTCAAGTCAAATGCGAAGACCCTTGCCCATTTTCCACTACATCCGGGCGCCGATGTAGCGCGCCACTAAGGATGCGACGACCCGATCCTCGCTCACTTGCCACCGTATCCGGATCAAGATACAGCGCGCCACCTTGGGGTGACGGCCCGGCCCTTGCCCATTTTCCACCACACCCGGGTTCCGATGTAGCGCGTCGCTGAGAGGGTTACGCCCCAACGAAAATCTTTTGGGTTTCATCTCCATAAGAGTGGCTGAGTTTTTATGTTGGCTCGCCAAGCCTATCACAACCCTCCTCCTTTACCCGGGCTTGGGACCGGCTATGTTGAGACAACATAGGCGGAGTTTAGTAGATGTATCTTTGTGAGACAGAATTTTCCCTTAACATATGATATTTTTGTGTGTTAAATCTAAGATTTAGGCTTTCTTTGGCTGCACTCTGCTTTGCTGTTGTATGCTGTTAATTCAAGTTAACTACAGTGAGCCTTATCTAGAGATGTTGGTTGCATGCCATCATACAGTTAGACTATTGATTTCTTCCAAACATAGTTTTTCAATAGAAATGCTGGTGCTAGGAGGTTACACAGTAATATTATATGGCAATTAGTCGTGTAATCATGAGCATTGCTTTGTTTCACCCGTGTGATCATGAGCATTGCATATTGTGAGCATATGTACTCGTTGAGTTCTCTGTTATCCAGTTATGAGATTATTTAGACACCCCCTTTCATGTTTTTCTTGCAGATACAAACTACATCACTGCTCTTGCATCTGGACCTTATGGCCTTATATTTGCCTCGTTTATTCCTTTTTTCCTCGACATTCCCATCACTTCACGATTTCGTATTTTTGGCATTAATTTCAGTGATAAATCATTCATATACCTAGCTGGCCTGCAGGTTAGTTTGTATCAGAACTGAACCATTTCTATACCATTTAAATTTGAATATTAAATTACTCACCTATCCTGTTTCTCATGGCAGCTTCTTGTATCTTCTTGGAAGCGTTCCCTTATTCCTGGTATTTGTGGCCTGATTGCCGGTTCGCTCTATCGTCTCAATGTGTTTGGCATCCGCCGGAGGAAGGTTATAAGATCTCTTTTTTTTTTTCCTTTTGCACTTCTGTGTAGTCCTGTTACCTTTTTCTTTGCGTGATGGACTGCTATTGACCTTGTATCTTTTTGGTTGTCATTTTATATGGTTGATTTTCATTTTTCTGTGTAGTTCTCTGGCTTGCCTGAAATTATGCATTATATCTTATCAGCACCATGGTAGTTCTAGCTCCTTTTCATTTAAAGAAGTTAGTGCCCCTTGGATGATACCCTTGGCTGCTGTCCATGACCCAGCTTTCCAAATTATTAGATATGCAATCAGCAAGTAATGTAATGTTGGCATAGGTTATGTCTAGGTACTGGTGTTATCAAGTAATTAAGAAAACATACAAGACAGCCAGTATGGTCCATGCTGACTAATGGTAGCAGGTGGTGTTAATTGGAGTATATTAATGCTCAAATTATTGATTAATATTGTCGGTGTTCTTTGCAATTATTTTCATATATAAATCCCTGTAGAGTGTAGATGCTCTATTCTTCCTGTTTTGTTTTCTTGTTAAGTTCCTTCTCCTTTGTGCAGCTTCCACAGATTGTTGCATCATTTTTCGCAAGATTTTTTGCACCTCCTTCAGCAAGCTCATCTCGGCCGTCAAGAAGTCTTGTTGGAAATGTGCCTTCGCATACAGGCCGTACTGTTCAGGTTAGTTTCTGAAATGCTATTTTGGAAGCTTGATTTCTCCATGCATTGATCCCTCTAGATTCTGTTCACGTGAAGTACAGCTGTCGAGTTGAACTCAGAAATTGCCTGGTTAAATATTAGCAACGCTAAAGTACTGTCCTTTATAAATATAAAAATGCCTGCAAGGTTAATATTTTCTTCGTCATTCTGGATTCTGGCGTTGATTGTTCATTGTTTAGACAGTGTCTGTTCACATGAAGTGCAGATGGCCACGTAAGCATATTATAACGGGCAACTTTCACCGAGTTAGATATTATTTTTGTGGTACCATTCAATCATATGTGTCGAAGATCTACAGTCACTGAAGTGAACATGGACCAATTAGATATTTAACCTTAACCCAAGTATAAATAGCAGACTTGCCTGTATGGTTGATATTGTTCACAAGACTATTGATAGTTCACATCTAACGGGTTACTAGGTTTCATTTGGTACATACAAACCATCATCTGTATTATTTTTCTACTGCACACGACAACTGTTGATTGAGGGGTTACAAGACTTTAAACTTATTATGAATAATATTGAATTTCTATGCACTTCACAAAAGGATATCAACAACCTGATGCTATTTACGCTGGTTAATCTTTTGATCATGTTCCTTTTGCAAACAGAACCAGCCGTCTACTGGGTTTGCTCCTGTTGTGGAGCCCCCAGAGTCCTCCATTGCTATGCTGGTATCGATGGGCTTTGACAGCAATGCTGCGAGACAGGCCCTCGTGCGAGCCAGAAATGATATCAATGTAGCCACAAACATCCTGCTTGAAGCGCAGTCTCATTGAGCCAGAAATGATATGGCGGGCTGAACTGGTTATATCTGGCCATGAATGGTTGTTCCCCGCGCATTCGACAACAGATCGGTGAACTCATGGTAGTGGTTTGGAGAAGTTGAACATGTTCCTTCCTAGTTGACAGCTTAGGAAGCCGGGAAACATTTGCTGCAGTTAGTGTGGTCACATGTCAATACTAAAGAGTTTTCTCAACTCAGAGGCAATGTACCATTTGAAATTCAGCTTGTAGGATAGGTGATACATAAACATTTCAATCATAGTGTAAAATTGTTTTGCAGCCTGAAAGCAGTTTCATTATGCACACATGAATCAGATCTAAGTTCCTCCTGCATTCGTATCATAATATTTACTCGAAGCTACTGATAAAGAAAAATCCCTTAAGATGTTTTGGATATTTCAATATGAACTACATACAGACTGAAATGAGTGAACAAACACACTTAAATGTGTCTATGTACATCCAATTCAGAAAAAAGTTAGAACATCTTATACTCCCTTCATTCCTAAATATGTGACATTGAACTACTAAAACATCATATATTTAGTACTCCCTTCATTCCTAAATATGTGACATTGAACTACTAAAACGTCATATATTAGAAACGGAGCGGGTATTTTTCAACAGAGGGAGTAGTATATAGCATAACATTTGGGGCTCGGGCTGTCATAATAGTGAAGAAAGAAAATAATACTAATTGTGATCACCCCGGAAGGTTGGCGCATGGTTATATATGAAACTTGATCGTCGAGTATTAGAAAATGCATTCCTCCAAACCGTGTGTCCAAATCAAAATATGTTTTCATCGTGTGTTCTCAAGACATCTTCGAAACTGATACCGCACTGCCATGTTTTGACAAAAAAATCTTTTGAAAAGCAAGTTCTTTTTTTTGAAAAACATCAGCAACTTTATTAATTAGAAATAATGGTTACGTAGTTTATAAGAAGAGGTACAATTTGTTTCATAGGTTCCTCCACCCAATCCCTTGTCACGAAACATTTTGCTAGACTAGCAAGTTCATGAGCTACTTTATTTGCTTTCCAATGTTCAAAACTAGTAAGTGGAAAATCGCAAGCTATAAAATAGCAATCATCAAAAACTGCGGTCGTCGCTCCTGCAGAATGTCCTTCATTCTTCATTGTGTCAATGACTTTCATGTTGAATGTTGTCAGAGTTAATAACGAGACGATTGCAACCCACCTTTTGTGTCGGCAATAAGCCGAACCTAAGTGCCAATGCTTTAGCTGTCAGCACATCAACACACCATTCAATTTTCTAATTTCCGCCAGCAATGAAATTTCCTTTGTCATCCCTAAGAACGGCACCCGATGTGCCCCTTAACAAATCATGATTAAAAAACATCCACATTCAGCTTAACAAACCCCCTAGGGGGTCTGATCCATCCTTCATTTTTTCTCTTTGCATTAGGGGGCATTAACATAATTTGTCGTTCTAGCACAAATCCCCATCGAGGTTTAGTACGCCTCTTTAAACATTCCCTCATGAACTAGCTTCCGTCTATTTCACCATAGATACCACACGGTTATAATGATCATCTCCAGTGCATTCTGAAAACCCAATATAGATAGTTCTTGATCTGGCATGACGAGTACTAATTCAAGGATTGTCTCTCCCGCCCGATCGACCACACAAGCTCTTTTAACTGTCTCATACCCCCCCCCCCCACACACACACACACACTGCTAAAGCTAATTTCCAGATCTTACCCCAAATAGGATTGCCCTTACTTCTACCCATACCATTTGTGTATTACAGTTTCCTACTGTGTTGTTTATTCTATTCCTCCAAATAAGTTGATCGTACAGTAAACAAACCATTTTTAGTATAGCTCCAAGCAATGAAATCCGACATATTATGCATAGGGAGAGGGATCGCTAGGACTCTTCGAGCATCAATTGGCCACAATGTTTGTCTCACCAAACCTTCATCCCAACCGTTCATGACTGGATCAATAAGGTCAGAAACTTTCGTCGGTAGATTCCCTCGTCTAGGAGTAATAATTCTCCTATTCGCACAATTCAGGATCCATGCATCTCTCCATATGTCAATATTTTTGAAGGAAATATGCCCTAGAGGCAATAATAAAGTTATTATTTATATTTCCTTATATCATGATAAATGTTCATTATTCATGCTAGAATTGTATTAACCGGAAACTTGATACATGTGTGAGTACATAGACAAAACAAAGTGTCCCTAGTATGCCTCTACTTGACTAGCTCGTTAATCAAAGATGGTTAAGTTTCCTGACCATAGACATGTGTTGTCATTTGATGAACGAGATCACATCATTAGGAGAATGATGTGATGGACAAGACCCATCCGTTAGCTTAGCATAATGATCATGAAGTTTTATTGATATTGCTTGCTTCATGAGTTATACATATTCCTTTGACTATGAGATTATGCAACTCCTGAATACCGGAGGAACACCTTGTGTGCTATCAAACGTCACAACGTAACTGGGTGATTATAAAGATGCTCTACAGGTGTCTCCGAAGGTGTTTGTTGGGTTGGCATAGATCGAGATTAGGATTTGTCACTCCGAGTATCAGAGAGGTATCTCTGGGCCCTCTCGGTAATGCACATCACGATAAGCCTTGGAAGCAATATGCTAATGAGTTAGTTGCGGGATGATGCATTATTGAACGAGTAAAGAGACTTGCCGGTAACGAGATTGAACTAGGTATGAAGATACCAACGATCGAATCTCGGGCAAGTAACATACCAATAATAAAGGGAATGATGTATGTTGTCATTGCGGTTTGACCGATAAAGATCTTCGTAGAATATGTAGGAACCAATCTGAGCATCCAGGTTCCGCTGTTGGTTATTGACCGGAGATGTGTCTCGGTCATGTCTACATAGTTCTCGAACCCATAGGGTCTGCACGCTTAACGTTCAATGACGATTTGTATTATGAGTTGTGTGTTTTGGTGACCGAAGATTGTTCGGAATCCTGGATGAGATCATGGACATGACGAGGAGTCTCGAAATGGTCGAGAGGTAAAGATTGATATATTGGACGGCTATATTCGGACACCGAAATGGTTTCGGATATGCCCTAGAGGCAATAATAAAGTTATTTATATTTCCTTATATCATGATAAATGTTTATTATTCATGCTAGAATTGTATTAACCGGAAACTTAGTACATGTGTGAATACATAGACAAGCAGAGTGTCACTAGTATGCCTCTACTCGACTAGCTCGTTAATCAAAGATGGTTAAGTTTCCTAGCCATGGACAAAGAGTTGTCATTTGATAAACGAGATCACGTCATTAGAGAATGATGTGATTGACTTGACCCATCCGTTAGCTTAGCACTATGACCGTTTAGTTTATTGCTATTGCTTTCTCCATAACTTATACATGTTCCTATGACTATGAGATTATGCAACTCCCGAATACCGGAGGAACACTTAGTGTGCTATCAAACATCACAACGTAACTGGGTGACTATAAAGATGCTCTACGGGTGTCTTTGATGGTGTTTGTTGAGTTGGCATAGATCGAGATTAGGATTTGTCACTCCGCGTATCGGAGACGTATCTCTGGGCCCTCTTGGTAATGCACAACACTATAAGCCTTGCAAGCAATGTGAGTAATGAGTTAGTTATGGGATGTAGCATGACGAAACGAGTAAAGAGACTTGCGGGTAACGAGATTGAATTAGGTATTGAGATACCGACGATTGAATCTCGGGCAAGTAACATACCGATGACAAAGGGAACTACGTAAGTTGTTATGCGGTTTGACCAATAAAGATCTCCGTAGAATGTGTAGGAGCTAATATGAACATCCAGGTTCCGCTATTGGTTACTGACCGGAAACATGTCTCGGTCATGTCTACATAGTTCTCGAACCCGTAGGGTCCGCAAGCTTAACGTTCGGTGACGATCAGTATTATGAGTTTATGTGTTTTGATGTACCGAAGATAGTTCGGAGTCTCGGATAGGATCACGGACACGACGAGGAGTCTCGAAATGGTCGAGAGATAAAGATTGATATATTGGACGGCTATATTCGGACACCAGAAGTGTTCCGGGTGATTTCGGAGAAAACCGGAGTGCCTGAGGGTTACCAACCCCCCCGGGAACTAGTGGGCCTAGATGGGCCTTAGTGGAGAGAGAGAGGGGCTGCCAGGGCAGGCTGCGCGCCCCCTCCCCCTTGAGTCTGAATTGGACTAGGAGGGGGGTGGCGCCCCCCTTTCCTTCCCCTCTCCCACTCCTTCCTTCCCCCTCCTAGTAGGACTAGGAAAGGAGGAATCCTACTCCTACTAGGAGGAGGATTCCTCCCCTGCTTGGCGCGCCCTAGGGCCGGCCGCCCCCCCTTGCTCCTTTATATATGGGGACAGGGGGCACCCTAGAACACACAACAGACAACTGTCTTAGCCGTGTGCGGCGCCCCCCTCCATCATAATCCACCTCGGTCATATCGTCATAGTGCTTAGGTGAAGCCCTGCACTGGTATCTTCATCATCACCGTCATCACGCCGTCGTGCTGACGAAGCTCTCCCTCGACACTCAGCTGGATTGAGAGTTCGTGGGACGTCACCGAGCCAAACGTGTGCAGATCGCGAAGGTGTCGTACTTTCGGTACTAGGATCATCGGATCGTGAAGACGTACGACTACATCACCCGCGTTGTCATAACGCTTCCGCTTACGGTCTATGAGGGTACGTGGACAACACTCTTCCCCTCTCGTTGCTATGCATCACCATGATAGATCTTGCGTGTGTGCAGGAACATTTTGAAATTACCGCATTCCCCAATAGTGGCATCCGAGCCAGGTCTACGTGGGTGTCAGTTTCTCCAACTTTAGTTGAATCGGATTCAATGAACAGGGTTCTTTCTAAAGATCAAAAAGCAATCACTATACCGCGTTGTGGTTTTTGATGTGTAGGTAAGAACAGTTCTTGCTCAGCCCGTAGCAGCCACGTAAAACTTGCAACAACAAAGTAGAGGACGTCTAACTTGTTTTTGCAGGGCATGTTGTGATGTGATATGGTCAAGACATGATGCTAAATTTTATTGTATGAGATGATCATGTTTTTTAACAAAGTTATCGGCAACTGGCAGGAGCCATATGGTTGTCGCTTTATTGTATGAAATGCAATCGCCATGTAATTGCTTTACTCTATCACTAAGCGGTAGCGATAGTCATAGAAGCAATAGTTGGCGAAACGACAATGATGCTTTGATGGAGATCAGGGTGTCAAGCCGGTGACGACGGTGATCATGACGGTGCTTTGGAGATGGAGATCAAAGGCACAAGATGATGATGATGGCCATATCATATCACTTATATTGATTGCATGTGATGTTTATCCTTTATGCATCTTATTTTGCTTAGTTCGGCGGTAGCATTATAAGATGATCTCTCACTAAATTTCAAGGTATAAGTGTTCTCCCTGAGTATGCACCGTTGCTACAGTTCGTCGTGCCGAGACACCACGTGATGATCGGGTGTGATAAGCTCTACGTTCACATACAACGGGTGCAAGCCAGTTCTGCACATGCGGAATACTCGGGTTAAACTTGACGAGCCTAGCATATGCAGATATGGCCTCGGAACACTGAGACGGAAAGGTCGAGCTTGAATCATATAGTAGATATGATCAACATAGTGATGTTCACCATTGAAAACTACTCCATCTCATGTGATGCTCAAACATGGTTTAGTTCATATGGATCATGTGATCACTTAGATGATTAGAGGGATGTCTATCTAAGTGGGAGTTCTTAAGTAATTTGATTAACTGAACTTTAATTTATCATGAACTTAGTACCTGATAGTATTTTGCATGTCTATGTTGTTGTAGATAGGTGGCCCGTGCTGTTGTTCCATTGAATTTTAGTGTGTTCCTAGAGAAAGCTAAGTTGAAAGATGATGGTAGCAATTACACGGACTGGGTCTGTAACTTGAGGATTATCCTCATTGCTGCACAGAAGAATTACGTCCTGGAAGCACCGCTAGGTGACAAACCCGCTACAGGAGCAACACCAGATGTTGTGAACACCTGGCAAAGTAAAGCTGATGACTACTCGATAGTTCAGTGTGCCATGATTTACGGCTTAGAACCAGGACTTCAACGACGTTTTGAACGTCATGGAGCATATGAGATGTTTTAGGAGTTGAAGTTAATATTTCAAGCAAATGCCCGGATTGAGAGATATGAAGTCTCCAATAAGTTCTATAGCTGCAAAATGGAGGAGAATAGTTCTATCAGTGAACATATACTCAGAATGTCTGGGTACCACAACCACTTGACTCAGCTGGGAATTAATCTTCCTAATGATAGTGTCATTGACAGAGTTCTTCAATCACTGCCACCAAGCTACAAGAGCTTTGTGATGAACTATAATATGCAAGGGATGGATAATACTATTCCCGAGCTCTTCACAATTCTAAAGGCTGCAGAGGTAGAAATCAAGAAGGAGCATCAAGTGTTGATGGTCAACAAGACCACCAGTTTCAAGAAAAAGGGTAAAGGGAAGAAGGGGAACTTCAATAAGAACGGCAAGCAAGTTGCTGCTCAAGTGAAGAAGCCCAAGTCTGGACCTAAGCCTGAGACTGAGTGCTGCTACTGCAAAGGGACTGGTCACTGGAAGCGGAACTGCCCCAAGTATTTGGCGAAGAAGGATGGCAAAGTGAAAGGTATATTTGATATACATGTTATTGATGTGTACCTTACTAATGCTCGCAGTAGCGCCTGAGTATTTGATACTGGTTCTGTTGCTAATATTTGCAACTCGAAATAGGGGCTAGGGATTAAGCAAAGATTGGCTAAGGACGAGATGACGATGCGCGTGGGAAATAGTTCAAAGTCGATGTGATCGCCATCGGCACGCTACCTCTACATCTACCTTCGGGATTAGTTTTAGACCTAAATAATTGTTATTTGGTGCCAGCGTTGAGCATGCACATTATATTTGGATCTTGTTTGATGCGAGACAGTTATTCATTTAAATCAGAGAATAATGGTTGTTCTATTTATATGAGTAATATCTTTTATGCTAATGCACCCTTGATGAGTGGTCTATTTTTAATAAATCTTGATAGTAGTGATACACATGTTCATATTATTGAAGCCAAAAGATATAAGTTTAATAATGATAGTGCAACTTATTTGTGGCACTGGCGTTTAGGTCATATTGGTGTAAAGCACATGAAGAAACTCCATGCTGATGGACTTTTCGAATCACTTGATGCTTGCGAACCATGCCTCATGGGCAAGATGACTAAGAATTTGTTCTCCAGAACAATGGAGCGAACAACAGACTTATTGGAAATAATACATATTGATGTATGCAGTCCGATGGGTGTTGATGCTCGCGGCGGGTATCATTATTTTCTTACCTTCACAGATGATTTAAGCAGAGATGGGTATGTCTACTTGATGAAACATAAGTCTGAAACATTTGAAAAGTTCAAAGAATTTCAGAGTGAAGTGGAAAATCATCGTAACAAGAAAATTAAGTTTCTACGATCTGATCGTGGAGGAGAATATTTGAGTTACGAGTTTGGTCTTCATTTGAAACAATGCAGAATAGTTTCGCAACTCACTCCACCTGGAACACCACAACGTAATGGTGTGTCCGAACGTCGTAATCGCACTTTATTAGATATGGTACGATCTATGAAGTCTCTCACTGATTTACCGCTATCATTTTGGGGTTATGCTTTAGAGACGGTTGCATTCACATTAAATAGGGTACCATCAAAATCCGTTGAGACGTCACCTTATGAACTGTGGTTTGGCAAGAAACCCAAGTTGTCATTTCTTAAAGTTTGGGGCTGAAATGCTTATGTGAAAAAGCTTCAACCTGATAAGCTCGAACCCAAATCGGAGAAATGTGTCTTCATAGGATACCCAAAGGAAACTATTGGGTACACCTTCTATCACAGATCCGAAGGCAAGATATTCGTTGCTAAGAATGGATCCTTTCTAGAAAGGAGTTTCTCTCGAAAGAAGTGAGTGGAGGAAAGTAGAACTTGACGAGGTAATTGTACCTACCCCCTTATTGGAAAATAGTTCATCACAGAAATCAGTTCCAGTGATTCCTAAACCAGTAAGTGAGGAAACTAATGATGATGATCATGGAACTTCTGATCAAGTTACTACCAAACCTCATAGGTCAACCAGAGTAAGATCCGCACCAGAGTGGTACGGTAATCCTGTTCTGGAAGTCATGTTACTTGACCATGACGAACCTACAAACTATGAGGAAGCGATGATGAGCCCAGATTCCACAAAATGGCTTGAAGCCATGAAATCTGAGATGGGATCCATGTATGAGAACAAAGTGTGGACTTTGGTTGACTTGCCCATTGATCGGCAGGCCATAAAGAATAAATGGATCTTCAAGAAGAAGACTGGTGCTGACGGTAATGTTACTGTCTACAAAGCTCGACTTGTTGCAAAAGGTTTTCGATAAGATCAAGGAGTTGACTACGATGAGACCTTCTCACCCGTAGCGATGCTTAAGTCTGTCTGAATCATGTTAGCAATTGCCGTATTTTATGATTATGAAATTTGGCAAATGGATGTCAAAATTGCATTCCTTAATGGATATCTTAAAGAAGAGTTGTATATGATGCAACCAGAAGGTTTTGTCGATCCAAAAGGTGCTAACAAAGTGTGCAAGCTCCAGCGGTCCATTTATGGACTGGTGCAAGCCTCTCGGAGTTGGAATATACGCTTTGATAGTGTGATCAAAGCATATGGTTTTATACAGACTTTTGGAGAAGCCTGTATTTACAAGAAAGTGTGGGAGCTCTGTAGCATTTCTGATATTATATGTGGATGACATTTTGTTGATCGGAAATGATACTGAATTTCTGAATAGCATAAAAGGATACTTGAATAAGAATTTTTCAATGAAAGACCTCGGTGAAGCTGCTTATATATTGGGCATCAAGATCTATAGAGATGGATCAAGACGCTTAATTGGACTTTCACAAAACACATACCTTGATTAAGTTTTGAAGAAGTTCAAAATGGATCAAGCAAAGAAAGGGTTCTTGGCTGTGTTACAAGGTGTGAAGTTGAGTCAGACTCAATGCTCGACCACTTCAGAAGATAGAGAGAAAATGAAAGTCATTCCCTATGCTTCAGCCATATGTTCTATCATGTATGCAATGTTGTGTACCAGACCTGATGTGTGCCTTTCTATTAGTTTAGTAGGGAGGTACCAAAGTAATCTAGGAGTGGATCACTGGACAACGGTCAAGGACATCCTGAAATACCTGAAAAGGAATAAGGATATGTTTCTCGTTTAAGGAGGTGACAAAGAGCTCGTTGTAAACGGTTACGTCGATGCAAGCTTTGACACTGATCCGGATGACTCTAAGTCACAAACCGGATACGTATTTTTATTGAATGGTGGAGCTGTCAGTTGGTGTAGTGCCAAGCAGAGCGTCGTGGCGGGATCTACGTGTGAAGCGGAGTACATAGCTGCTTCGGAAGCAACAAATGAAGGAGTCTGGATGAAGGAGTTCATATCTGATCTAGGTGTCATACCTAGTGCATCGGGTCCAATGAAAATCTTTTGTGACAATACTGGTGCAATTGCCTTGGCAAAGGAATCCAGATTTCACAAGAGAACCAAGCACACCAAGAGACGCTTGAATTCCATCCGTGATCAAGTCAAGGAGGGAGACATAGAGATTTGCAAGATACATATGGATCTGAATGTAGCAGACCCGTTGACTAAGCCTCTCTCACGAGCAAAACATGATCAATACCAAGACTCCATGGGTGTTAGAATCATTACAAGGTAATCTAGATTATTGACTCTAGTGCAAGTGGGAGACTGAAGGAAATATGCCCTAGAGGAAATAATAAAGTTGTTATTTATATTTCCTTATATCTTGATAAATGTTTATTATTCATGCTAGAATTGTATTAACCGGAAACTTAGTACATGTGTGAATACATAGACAAACAGAGTGTCACTAGTATGCCTCTACTTGACTAGCTCGTTAATCAAAGATGGTTAAGTTTCCTAGCCATGGACAAAGAGTTGTCATTTGGTAAACGGGATCACATCATTACAGAATGATGTGATTGACTTGACCCATCCGTTAGCTTAGCACTATGATCGTTTAGTTTATTGCTATTGCTTTCTCCATAACTTATACATGTTCCTATGACTATGAGATTATGCAACTCCCGAATACCGGAGGAACACTTAGTGTACTATCAAACTCACAACATAACTGGGTGACTATAAAGATGCTCTACAGGTGTATCCATTGGTGTTTGTTGAGTTGGCATAGATCGAGATTAGGATTTGTCACTCCGCGTATCGGAGACGTATCTCTAGGCCCTCTTGGTAATGCACAACACTATAAGCCTTGCAAGCAATGTGAGTAATGAGTTAGTTATGGGATGTAGCATGACGAAACGAGTAAAGAGACTTGCGGGTAACGAGATTGAATTAGGTATTGAGATACCGACGATTGAATCTCGGGCAAGTAACATACCGATGACAAAGGGAACTACGTAAGTTGTTATGCGGTTTGACCAATAAAGATCTCCGTAGAATGTGTAGGAGCCAATTTGAACATCCAGGTTCCGCTATTGGTTATTGATCGGAGACATGTCTCGGTCATGTCTACATAGTTCTCGAACCCGTAGGGTCCGCACGCTTAACGTTCGGTGACGATTGGTATTATGAGTTTATGTGTTTTGATGTACCGAAGATAGTTCGGAGTCCTGGATAGGATCACGGACATGACGAGGAGTCTCAAAATGGTCGAGAAATAAATATTGATATATTGCACGGCTATATTTGGACACAGGACGTGTTCCGGGTGATTTGAGAGAAAACCGGAGTGCCAGAGGGTTACCGGAACCCCCCCGGGGAACTAGTGGGCCTAGATGGGCCTTAGTGGAGAGAGAGACGGGCTTCCAGGGCAGGCCGCGCGCCCCTCCCCCTTGAGTCCGAATTGGACTAGGAGGGGGGTGGCGCCCCCCCTTTCCTTCCCCTCTCCCACTCCTTCCTTCCCCCTCCTAGTAGGACTAGGAAAGGAGGAATCCTACTCCTACTAGGAGGGGGATTCCTCCCCTCCTTGGCGCGCCCTAGGGCCGGCCGGCCTCCCCTTGCTCCTTTCTATACGGGGGCAGGGGGCACCCTAGAACACACAACAGACAATTGTCTTAGCCATGTGCGGTGCCCCCCTCCACCATAATCCACCTCGGTCATATTGTCATAGTGCTTAGGCGAAGCCCTGCGTCGGTAACTTCATCATCCCCGTCATAACTCCGTCATGCTGACAAAGCTCTCCCTCGACACTCAACTGGATCGAGAGTTCGTGGGATGTCACCGAGCCGAACGTGTGCAGATCACGGAGGTGTCATACTTTCGGTACTAGGATCGGTCGGATCGTGAAGACGTATGACTACATCAACCGCGTTGTCATAACGCTTCTGCTTACTGTCTACGAGGGTACATGGACAACACTCTTCCCCTCTCGTTGCTATGCATCACCATGATAGATATTGCATGTGCGCAGGAAAATTTTGAAATTACTGCGTTCCCCAACAAGTAGCCCCTGAACCAGTCTTCAATGACGATGTGTTCGGCGCGCATATTGTCTTCGGCATTGCAAGGCAGGAACCTCCTCCGAATACTTCAAAGAAATCTTTTGAGTAAGAGAACTGTATCTGGCTCTGTATCACAACCCTCAATCATGAAGGCAAGAATACTTAATCAAAATAAGTTCTGCCAACTGACAACTTTTTCGGTGAAATGTCACGTCTGGCCTCTTTATCCTTTCGAACCATTTTTTGGCCTCCCGCTTCGCGTTTCGAGGCACGACCTCCACTGACACGTCTTGTCAAAACAGGTATCATGTCCGCTTATTGCGGGATCCTCATCAATACAGGTTTGGGTAATCCAACTGTGTCATTCGCACGACCCCTTGGGAACAGGCGAGTTTTAAGGCTTGAGGGGGCGCTTGATATTCACCGCCTATATAAGTGGATAAAGATCCCTTCTTTTTACCCCACGCCTTGTTCCTTCCTCTGCTTTCCCATCCTTGAGCTCCAATGCCCAAGCTTCAATCTTTCCCACCGCCATGAACTCTCCGGCCATGTCCGGATCTGGCTCACGGGGCAAGTGGATGGCCTCCTCCGTCACGAAGAAGGACGTCAAGGAGCTCCAGGAGGCGGGGTACCTAACCGCGGACATCGCGCACAGGCTCCCTGCCAAAAAGCAAGTCATCCCCACTCCGGAGCCTGGCGAAAGAGTGGTGTTTATACCCCACTTCCTCTACGGACTAGGGTTTCCCCTCCACCCCTTTGTCCACGGCCTCATGTTCTACTATAGGCTAGATTTCCATGATCTAGCCCCAAATTCCTTCCTCCACATCTCGACGTTTATCGTCGTGTGCGAGGCACTTCTCCGCATCCCCCACACTTCAGCCTATGGCTCAAGGTCTTCAACATGAAGCCTAAGGTGGTCGATGGGCAGCACGCGGACTGCGGCGGTGCCATGGTGAGCAAGTTCCCCAACACTACTGATAACCCACAAGTATAGGGGATTGCAACAGTTTTCGAGGATAGAGTATTCAACCCAAATTTATAGATTCCACACAAGGGGAGCCAAAGAATATTTGAAGGTATTAGCAGCTGAGTTGTCAATTCAACCAGACCTGGAGATTTATTATCTGCAGCAATATGATCAATAGCAAAGTAGTTTGATAGTTTTGATAGTAGTGACAGTAGCAACGGTAACAGTAACAGTGATAGCAATAATTTGTAGCAAGTGTAACAGTGATGATAGTAGTAGTAACTTAGCAGAAACAATATGGAAAAGTTCATAGGCATTGGATCGGTGACTTGTTGGATGATATTCATCATGAGATAGTTATAACCTAGGGCGATACGGCACTAGCTCCAGTTCATCGATATAATGTAGACATGTATTCCGTAAGTAGTCATATGTGCTTTATTAAAAGAACTTGCATGACATCTTTTGTCCTACCCTCCCGTGGCAGCGGGGTCCATATTGGAAACTAAGGGATATTAAGGCCTCCTTTTAATAGAGAACCGGAACAAAGCATTAACACATAGTGAATACATGAACTCCTCAAACTACGGTCATCACCGGGAGTGGGCCCGGTTGTTGTCACTCCGGGGTTGCCGGATCATAACTGTAGTAGGTGACTATAACTTGCAAGGTCGGATCTAGAACATGGATATAATGATGATAACATAAATGGTTCAGATCTGAAATCATGGAACCCGGGCCCAAAGTGTCAAGCATTAAGCATGGCAAAGTCATAGCAACATCAATCTAAGAACATAATGAATACTAGGGATCAAGCCCTAACAAAACTAACTCGATTACATGATGAATCTCATGCAACTCCTCACCGACCAGCGAGCCTACAAAGGAATTACTCACTCCCAGTGGGGAGCATCATGGAATTGGCGATGGAGATAGGTTGGTGATGACGAAGATCGAAGATCACCCGCTCCGGAGCCCCAAACGGACTCCTGATCTGCCCTCCCGAGGAAGAACAGGGCCTGGCGGTGGCTCCGTCTCGTGGATCGCGATAATTCTTTCTCCCTGATTTTTTTCTGGAAGTATGTGAATTTATAGTATCAAGAGGGTCGTCAGCGGGGCCACCAGGTGGGCACAACCCACCTGGGCGCGCCAGGAGAGGGGGCCGCGCCCTGGTGGGTTGTGCCCACCCAGGGGCCCCTCTCCGGTAGGTCTTGGCTCCAGAAATTCTTATTATTGGTATAAAAATTCATCAAATACTTTTGTTCCATTCCGAGAACTTTACTTCTGCACAAAAACAACACCATGGTAGTTCTGCTGAAAACAACATCAGTCCGGGGTTAGTTTCATTCAAATCATGCAAATTAGAGTCCAAAACAAGAGGAAAAGCATGAGAAAAAGTAGATACGTTGGAGACGTATCAACTCCCCCAAGTTTAAACCTTTGCTTGTCGTCAAGCAATTCAGTTGATAAACTGAAAGTGAGAAAGAAAAACTTTTACGAACTCTTTTGCTCTTGTTTGCATAAATAAGCTTAAACAACACCTAGGTTTTTAGCCAGCATTATAACTAACCATGTCAACAATAACTCTTAAAGATTATAATGATTCATATCAATGACATAATGAGCTAGCGAGCAATAATAAGATATCTCAAACATCAACACGTTGTCAAAACAATCATGATATAATATGACAATAATGGTATCTCACTAGCCCTTTCTGATTCTACAAAACATAAAAGCAGAGCACCTCCGAAGTTCAAGCAGCGACTAAACATTGTAATTCATGGTAGAAAAGATCTAGTCATGATGCACCCAACATTAGCTATACACAATGCATAAATCATGACCGCTGTGCTCTACTCAGTTTCTGGTGCTTGTTTGTTAGAAGGTGACGACACAACATAAAAGTAAATAGAAAGTCCCTTCGTAGAGGGAAGCAGTGATTTGCAGAGGTGCCAGAGTTCAAATTTTAAAATAGAGATAAATGATATTTTGAGACATGCACCCTTCTTATTCATTTCACGACCATCAGTTATCAACATCTTCCATGCTAAGCACGCTAGTGGGGGTTCCCAAGCGATAAAAGTAAAGGTTTACTCCCCCTCCACCAACAATCGCATTCCACAGCTTGTCCGAAACAACGGGTGCCGTCCAAACCAACAACAGTCCCGGGGGAGTTTTGTTTAATTATTTGCATTTTTTGAGTTCGGGACTGCGAATCCCTATTACCGCCCATTTCCTCGTGCGATGGTGAGTGAATAGACACTCAACCTGAGGATAACATGCTTAGCACGAAAGATATCGACTACCTCCTATCATTCCATGAATGATCCAGGCACACAAAGCGGATAATTTTTTAGAAGTTTTTAGAGGTGGCACATGCAAATTTACTGAGGACGGCAGGGTAATACCGTATATAGGTAGGTATGGTGGACTCATCTAGAATAACTTTGGGTTCAAGGTTTTTGATGTACAAGAAAAATCCCCACTTAGTACAGGCGAAGGCTAGCAATTTTAAGACTGGGAAGCGGCCAGCTAGAGAGCAACAATGATCATGACCAGGCATTATGCATAAGTAACATTGGGCACTAGCATGAGTAGGATATGAGCACCATGAACATAAATATTATAGAGGCTATGTTGGTTTTGATTCAACTACATGCATGAACATGTACCAAGTCAAGCCACTCGAACATTCAGGGGAGGATACCATATCATCATACCACATCACAATCATTTTAACACTATGTTGATATCCAAGATAAATCATTATCCACTCTCAGCTACTTATGCATGGCATGAGAAAATATAATCTCTAATTGTCATTGCAAACATGTTTAATCATAACGGGCTGAATCATTGGCACTAGGTTAAACATATTTACACAGACAAGACATGTCGAGTTCATACCAGTTTCTCTTTGCCACGGCCAGCTCATCAAATGTCGTCATTATTGCCTTTCACTTGAACGACCGAATGATATGAAAATAATAATAGTGCAAGTGTGCCATAGACTAAGCTGGAATCTGCAAACATTTTATTCAACAGGAGAAGACAAGGTAAAATGGGCTCTTATTAGTTCAACAATTATTCATATGAGAGCCACTCAACATTTTCATCGTGGCCTTCTCCTCGGTACAACTCAAATAAAAGAAAAGAAATTCGGAGGAACACGCTGAAATATTTTTGGAGTTTTTGGTTTTCTTCAACAAGCAAATAAAAAGCAAAAACAAGAAAAACTATTTACACGGGAAAGCTCCCAACAAGCAAAAGAAGAACAAGGAAATCTTTTTGGATTTTCTTTTAGTACTACTACTAAGCATGCATAGAAAGTAAATTACTACAACTATTTTTTTGGTTTTTCTAAAGTTTTTCAAACACACAAGAAGAAAGCAAGAAAATAAATCTAAACATGGATGATACAATGGAAAAGTGTGAACACCGACAGATAGAATGATATGTGAGCATGAATATAAGGTCGGTGAGAAACATGTACTCCCCCAAGATTAGGCTTTTGGCCTTAGTTGGTAGTCGATCAGTAGCCTGGAGGGTAGTAGTCGGCATGGTAGCTCACGGAGGCTCTCGGTGCGGAGGCCTCAGCACGCCGTGCCGCCAACACTGCTGCGTTGTGAGCTCGGGCTCGCTCTCAAGAACAAAATATCTTTCCTTGTTGTGATAATCAAAGAGAGCAGGTGCAGGCAAATATGTGTCCACAACGTGTGATTGGTTAAACAAAAAATTATAAGTGAATTTATCAGCCCTTCCCGAGAGAATCTTATGCTCTTTTGGAGCATCAAAATCTAAATATCGAGTGGGTAGGACAGGGTCAAAGGGAAAAGGTGAAACACCCAGTCCTCGTGCTAAACGTGTTGCATAAATTCCACCATAGAACCAACCACTTTTGGCGTTATTCTGAAGTCTACGTGCAACAATCGCTCCAAGGTTATAATTCCTTTCACCAGTGAGAGCGGTGTGGATGAGGCTCAAGTCCAGCGAGCAAAGTATGCTACAGTCTTACTTGCCTACTATGCATTTCCCGTTAAATAATGCAAGGTACTGAATTGCGGGAAAGTGAATGCTCTTTATTCTTCCTTGTCTCACTCCCCTATTTTCACCGTAACAGAGGCTAGTCAAGAAAGACTCATACTCAGCCTTTGTTGGCTCATCAAGCGAACCCCAAAATGGAAGTTTGCAATGGTAAGCAAAATTTTCTAGTGGAATGGTAAATGGTTCATCATAAAGCATAAACGACACCCTGGACTCACGTGAAAAATATTTAAATCCTTTGTCAAATGATTCAGTGAGAAGATGGTGTTGTGCACACTTATCTGATAGGTAGGGACCGAGGCCGGCATTGTGAACATATTGCTCAAATTCCTCCTTAATGCCCACATGCATCATATACTCATCGCAAGGCCATAAGCATGTTTTGGTGGCTGCATCTCGCGTGGAACTTTCACTTGGTTCAACGTAAGACCGTCGGGCAGAACTGTCACTGGAGGATGCCCCTGAGGATCGTCTCCTCGAAGAACTCCTTCCAAATAGGTTCATCATGTCCGCGTACAATTTTATAAAAATAAAAAATTTTGGAGTGACAAAAATTTGTCAACAAAACTTTGTAAGATTGATAACAACTACTCATGGGATGCATAGAGGCCATAACAAGCATTCAAACAACTTAGAACACTAAGGATTCAACATGCAAGCACATCTACAACAGCACCAAGAGTAGCTAATTATTCAAAGTATAAACCACAAAAAAACTAATTCGACAAATGGTGGAGTCACATATCAAGAAACAATCTCCCGAAACAGTTCCGGAAATGGAGCTTCGAGCAAAGAGATCGAATTTGGCAGCAAAATGAGCAAGAACTCTGGAGAGAGAGGGTGAGTGATTTTTTTCTGGAGGTAGGTGACAATGTGGGCTAAAGAGATAAGTGAGGGGGCCCCACGTGGGGACCACAACCCCCAGGGCGTGTTAGGGGGTGCTGGCGCGCCCAGGTGGGTTGTGCCCACCTGGTGCACCCCCTCTGGTTATTTTTGCACCAAAAATCCTTAAATATTCAGAAAAAATCATATACAATTTTCAGGGCATTCTGAGAACTTTTATTTTTGGGTCACTTTCTTATTGAACGGGAAATTCAGAAAACAGACAAAACATGGTATTTTATTTTATTTAACTAATAAAAACAGAGAATAAAAAGTAGGGACAGAAAGTAGTGCTTACTAAATTCATCAACTTCATACCGTTCAAAAATGATTCATTAATAAGGTTGATCAAGTCTTATTAACAACCACTTTCGGTTAGCATGAAACCGAAGAACTTTCGTAAATCACTAAGTTACCTCAATGGGGATATGCATTTCCCCAACAATAAGCATTTCATATTTCTTTTCGACAGTAGGTAGAGGTATTTGAAAACTTCCAATAGTGATTGTCAAAGATCTTTCAATAACATTAATACCATTCACTTGGAATTGTTTCTTCGGAAAGTGCACCGTATGCTCATTACCATTGATATGAAAAGTGACCTTGCTTTATTGCAATCAATAACAGCCCCTGCAGTATTCAAGAAGGGTCTACCAAGGATAATCAACATGTTGTCATCCTCGGGCATCTCAAGTATAACAAAGTCAGTCAAAATAGTAACATTAGCAACAACAACGGGCAGATCCTCACAGATACCGATAGGTATGGCAATTGATTTGTCAGCCATTTGCAAAGAAATTTCAGTACATGTGAGTTTATTCAAGTCAAGTCTTTTATATAAAGAGAAAGGCATAACACTAACACCAGCTCCTAAATCACACAAAGCAGTTTTCACATAATTCTTTTTGATAGAGCAAGGTATAGTTGGTATTCCTGGATCTCCAAGTTTTTTAGGTACTCCATCTTTAGAAGTATAATTAGCAAGCATAGTGGAGATTTCAGCTTCCGGTATTTTTCTCTTATTTGTGATGATGTCTTTCATATACTTTGCATAAGGAGGCATTTTCAGGATATCAATCAAGCGAGTACGCAAAAAGACCGGCCTCAGCATTTCAGCAAAGCGTTCAAATTCTTCATCACCATTATTTTTAGTTGACTTGGGTGGAAAAGGCATAGGTTTTTGAACCCACGGTTCTCTTTCCTTACCGTGTTTTCTAGCAACAAAGTCTCTTTTATCATATCTTTTATTTTTAGATTGTGGGTTATCAAGATCAACCGGTGGTTCTATCTCAACATCATTATCTGGTTCTTTATCATTGCTTGGTTGAGAGTCTTCATGAACCTCATCGTTATCTTTTTCATTAGGTGAGTGTTCATTACCAAGTGGAGTTTCAGCATCTGAGATACAAGTTTCATTTTCATTGCCAGGAGGTTTTTCTATTTCAGGTTCACTAGAAGTGTGCAAAGTCCTATCATTTTTCTTTTTCTTCTTCTTTTTAGAAGGTCTAGGTGCACTAGTGTTAGCTCTTTGTGAATCTTGTTCAATTCTTTTTGGGTGTCCCTCAGGATAAAGTGGTTCCAGAGTCATTTTACCTCCTCTAGTTGCAACTCTAACAACAAAGTCATGCATATTATGATTCATTTCATCAAGTAATTCTCTTTGAGATTTAGCAACTTCTTCTAATTGAGTTTGAACCATAGAAGCATGTTATGAAACAATTGAAATATAATTCTGATATTCTAAATTACAACTTCTTCTAATTGAGTTTGAATTATATTTCAATTGTTTCATAACATTTGCATTGAAGTGATCTTGTTTTCTAATATAGTTTTCAAACTCGTACAGGTATTGACTAGGATGCATATTGTGAGGATTGTCATTTTCATTAAACTTCATAAGAGAATTTACCTCTACCACCTTAGGAAATGGTGGTGTATTAAGCCCATGTATTTCTTCAATAGGAGGTAAATTTTTAACATCCTCGACTTTAATACCTTTTTCCTTCATAGATTTCTTTGCCTCTTGCATATCTTCAGGACTGAGATATAATATACCCCTCTTATTTGGAGTGGGTTTAGGCGGTGGTTCGGGAAGAGTCCAATCATCATAATTCTTCAATATGTTATTCAATAATTCTTCAGCTTGAGCAATAGTTCGTTCCCTGAAAACACAACCAGCACAACTATCTAGGAAGTCCCTAGAAGCATCAGTTAGTCCATTATAGAAGATATCAAGTATTTCATTTTTCTTAAGAGGATGATCAGGAAAAGCATTAAGTAACTGGCAAAGCCTCCCCAAGCTAGTGGGAGACTATCTTCTTTAGTTTGCACAAAGTTAAATATTTCCTGTAAGGCAGCTTGTTTCATATGAGCAGGAAAATATTTTTCAAAGAAGTAATAAACCATATCCTGGGGACTACGCACACAATCGGGAGCAAGAGTATTGTACCAAGCTTTAGCATCACCCTTTAATGAGAAAGGAAATAATTTGATAATAAAGTAATAACGAGTTTTCTCATCATGAGTAAAAAGGGTGCCTATATCATTCAACTTAGTAAGATGTGCCACAACAAATTTAGTTTCATAAGCATGGAAAGGATCAGATTCAACCAAAGTGATTAATTTGGGTCGACAGAGAATTCATAATCCTTATCAGCAATACACATAGGTGAAGTAGCAAACTTAGGATCATATTTCAGTCTAGCATTCAAAGATTTTCTTTATACTTGCATAGTAATTTCTCTAGATCATATCTATCATTGCAAGCAAGAATATCTCTAGTTGCTTATTCACTCATAACATAACCTTCTGGTATCTTAGGCAATTCATATCTAGGAAGGCTAGTTCTAGCAGGTGTTTCAGGAGATTCAGTTTCAAGCTCATCATCAGATTCAACAACATCATGTTGTATAACTCTAGCAATTTGTCTATCAAGAAATTCACCAAGTGGCACATCATCATTATCAAGCAAGGTACTAGCATCATTCATAGTAGAAGTAGCATCATAAATAACTTCAGACATATCAGAATTTATAGCATGTGGTGGTGTTGCAAATTTACTCATAACAGAAGGTGAATCTAAAGCAGAACTGGATGGCAGCTCCTTACCTCCCCTTGTCTTAGAGGGATAAATCTTGGTCTTTGGATCCTTCAGATTATTCATAGTGATAATATGATAATAATCCCAAGTGACTCAACAAATATAGCTATGCTCCCCGGCAACGGCGTCAGAAAAAGGTCTTGATAACCCACAAGTATAGGGGATCACAACAGTTTTTGAGGGTAGAGTATTCAACCCAAATTTATAGATTCGACACAAGGGGAGCCAAAGAATATTTGAAGGTATTAGGAGCTGAGTTATCAATTCAACCACACTTGGAGATTAATTATCTGCAGCAATATGATCAATAGCAAAGTAGTTTGATAGTTTTGATAGTAGTGACAGTAGCAATGGTAACAGTGACAGTGATAGCAGTAATTTTTAGCAAGTGTAACAGTGATGATAGGAGTAGTAACTTAGCAGAAACAATATGGAAAAGCTCGTAGGCATTCGATCGATGACTTGTTGGATGATATTCACCATGAGATAGTTATAACCTAGGGCGATACGACACTAGCTCGAGTTCATCGATATAATGTAGGCATGTATTCCGTAAATAGTCATACATGCTTTATTAAAAGAACTTGCATGCCATCTTTTGTCCTACCCTCCCATGGCAGTGGGGTCCATATTGGAAACTAAGGGATATTAAGGCCTCCTTTTAATAGAGAACCAGAACAAAGCATTAACACATAGTAAATACATGAACTCCTCAAACTACGGTCATCACCGAGAGTGGGCCCGGTTGTTGTCACTTCGGGGTTGCCGGATCATAACCGTAGTAGGTGACTATAACTTGCAAGATCGGATCTATAACATGGATATAATGATGATAACATAAATGGTTCAGATCTTAAATCATGGCACCTGGGCCCAAAGTGTCAAGCATTAAGCATGGCAAAGTCATAGGAACATCAATCTAAGAACATAATGAATACTAGGGATGAAGCCCTAACAAAACTAACTCGATTACATGATGAATCTCATCCAACTCCTCACCGACCAGCGAGCCTACGAAGGAATTACTCACTCCCGGTGGGGAGCATCATGGAATTGTCGATGGAGATAGGTTGGTGATGACCAAGATCAAAGACCCCCCCCCCCTCTCCGGAGCCCCAAACAGACTCCAGATCTACCCTCCCAAGGAAGAACAGGGCCTGGCGATGGCTCCGTCTCGTGGATCGTGATAATTCTTTCTCCCTGATTTTTTCCTGGAAATATGTGAATTTATAGTATCAGGGGGTCGTCAGCGGGGCCACGAGGTGGGTACAACCCACCTGGGCGCGCCAGGAGAGGGGGGCACGCCCTGGTGGATTGTGCCCACCCAGGGGCCCCTCTCTGGTATGTCTTGGCTCTAGAAATTCTTATTATTGGTATAAAAATTCCTCAAAAAGTTTCGTTCCATTCCGAGAACTTTTATTTCTGCACAAAAACAACAACATGGTAGTTCTACTAAAAAAGCGTCAGTCCGGGGTTAGTTTCATTCAAATCATGCAAATTAGAGTCCAAAACAGGAGGAAAAGCGTGAGAAAAAGTAGATACGTTGGAGACGTATCAACTACCTGGCCCAAAGGAGCCTTCATGGAGACCGTCAAGGTATGGTAGCAGGAGTGGTTCTACATCACCGAACCTTGCGTCGCCGGATGGGCGACCACTCCTGAGTTCAGATCTGGCCCCCTATGCGGCTCGCGTCGTGGACCAACAAGGGTCTGGACTGGGGGTCGACCAACAAAGTGATGATGCTGCACAAGCGCATGAAACATACCGTAGGCAGGAACACCAGTCTCACTGACGTGATTCAACTGGTGCTTTTCCGCCGGACCCTCCCCTGCCAGCGCCGGCCTCTCCATATGTGGGAGTTCAACCCGGAAGGGCCGCGGACCCTGTAGTGATTCTTTGGCACAACACATGAAGAGATCTGGAAGCGGCTCTTCAAGTCCTAGAAGACGTGGCCGAAGAAGGCCGACGACATCGGCCTCGAGAGCGCAAATCCGGCCACTCCGGTAAGTATTTTGTTTCTGAACATAACTTTGGTTCACAAATCAAAGGGTATACTGAGTTTTTCATTCCTCCTTCAGGGCTGGACAACGAAGGCGGAGCGGATTAAGTGTCCGGCTCCGCTACCTGAAGACCTAGCCATTCCTCTGCTATCGAGGATGCTGGTCCCAGCGCCGTATCAGGAGCCGGAAAAGAAGACCAAGAAGAAGAGCAAGGAGTCCAAGGGTGGCCTCCGTCATAAAGGTACTCCGGACGCAGTGTCCGGAGATACTGAAGCTCTCTCCTCCCATGAGGGAGATGAAGACAAAGAGGAGGAGGAGGCAGAAAGCGATTCTCCCCTTAAGGGGAGGAAGAAGAAAAGGGTCGCCTCCGTAGACCCGGAGGCAGAGGCATCCAAGAGGGGGAAGATAACCCTCTCGGATGGTTCAGACACGGATGCCAAACACACCCCCAAGAGGTGCTCCAGGGAAAAGCCCCTGGCCACATCATAAGTGCCAAAGGATACTTTACAGATATCCGTCTTTTATGATTGTAATATAACATATTATATTGTGTGTTTCAGTCCGGCCCGCAACCTCCCCCAACCATCATCATTTGAGGGGAACTCTCTGGCACTGGAGATGGTGGAGAGCGAGATGCCTCCGCGAGCCTCTCCGCCAGCCACGGTGGATAACACCGAGGTGTTGTCCTGAAGGGCCTCTATGGGCCATAGATAGGTGCGGGAGGCCGCCAAGACGGCGCTAGAGGGTAATGCCTCGGCTACCGAGAACACAGGGGGCGCAATCCCCATGGAAACTGATGACGGGGGCCCTGACCAGTCTATCCCCCAGCCGAATACCATTCCAGAGACTCATGTGGCTCTGGAATCAAGCGAGCAACCCCCTTCAAAGGAGGGGGAGCGTCAACTCCGGCGGCGACCTCCACTAATCTGGAGGCGCCCAACACTTTGATGGAGGCACTGTGACATGCTTCCATCATGGAGTAGCACCGCACCCTGATGGGTGTGGTGGTTGAGAAGGTTCAGTCCGCCAAGAGCGGGCTGAACGAAGCCTTCACCAGCCTGCTAACAAGCTTCGAGGTACGCGACGTAATATTCTTAGCCGCTTTTCATATGAAAAATATGCCTGTGTATAGATAGTAGCCCCTGAGACTCTATTTCATTTTGAAAAAACGTCCGAACAGAGGATCAAGTAATAATCACAGGAGGTAACATACTTGTCTATTGGTAAATAGGCTTCCCTGTTGGCGGCGACCGCTTAGGCCGCTGAAGTTTCTAAACTCAAGCGGAAACTGAAGCTGGCCGATGATGATATCAACCGCATCAACAAGCGGTTCGATGAGGCGCAAGGTATGTTTCAAAAGATTTGTTTTACGCGCCTGAAGTGATATTTCAAATGCGTAGTTTAAGCTCATGCGCTGCCATGAATATGATTGCAGGTAGCGCCACCGAGGTCGAGACCCTCAAGGGCGCCCTTGCGCAAGCCAAAGAGCAGGCGAGAGTGAGCAAAGCAGCCGCAGACAAAGAGGCTGCGAATTTAAAGGCCGAGCAGATCGCCCGCCGCCAGTATGAGGAGAGGGTGACCGAGATGGAGCAAGAGCTTAAGGACGCCGCCAGCAAGTGCGAGGCCTTGGAGGAGAAGAATACGACCCAAGCGATCGATCTCGCCAAGGCCCTCCAAGAGGCTAAGGAGGCACGGAACGAGTCTCGGGCGGCTCGCGAGGAGATCCGGCAGGCCGAACAGATAGCGGCTGGTAAGCCCTTTCTTTTGCAGAGTAATTTTGGCAGTCATAAATATGCCTTGCTTACTCGACTATGGAGTTCTCTAGATGCCTTTGCGGATCTTCCAAAGAGCACTGCTGACGCTGCGCGGTTTTTCCGGGCCCAAGAGGGAAACACAACGGAGAAGCTCTTCTGGTCACAGTACCTGGCACTGGAGCATCCGGCGCTGTGGAACAACCATATGATGCAGCTGGCGGAGCTGCATAGGATGTCCGGCTTGGCCATGAAGGACATCATAGTCCGGCTATGGCCAGCCGAACCCATTCCTATCAGCTACTTCGGCCTGGTGAAGCGACTCGCCGACGCCCTGCCTCGAGTCGAAGCTGTAAAGCGCTCGGCGTGCATAGAGGGTGCGTGGATGGCCTTTGCACGTGTCAAGATGCACTAGGCGAATATGAAGGCCACCATCGTGGCGACGGAGGGCCCGCCCGAAGGCAAGGACCACCGCAAGCCGGTGCGGTATTTTGACGACGTCCTGGAGGGTGCCCGGATAGTAGAGGGCCAATGCTCAAAGGATATCATCTTTGAGTAAATGTAATATAGTTATCCAGACTTTGTGTTATTAACCAGGGCATGTAATATGTGTATGCTTTTGTCTGAAATTACTTTCCTCCTGTGCGGCCGTATTTTATTATTCTAGAAGTTTGCCAGTCGTCGGCTTCAGCCCCCACGTAGATGCTACGGGGGTGTTCGGTAGAATGCACGATCACGCTTGACACAACATCTTGGTCCGTAAAGGAGGTGTCTGCATAGCGAACCAGGCAATCAGACAATGTTGCTTTATCACTTTCACTTCGCCATAGGAGTTTGACAGTTGGGCGAAGTACTAGCCCCTGGTGCGTATGCAGCTATCCGAACTGGGATGCCTGAGACGCGTGACTGGATGAAGCATAGTCCTTCGTATAATACAGAAGAAATCACAAAAGATTTATAACAAGTCGCCAAACCGCCGACCAGCTCTCGCCTTATCATGACAGTCAGTTTTTGCCTTTCTCTACTGAGGTGTTTGACCAGGCGAACCGGAAACACAGTCGCAGTAGTTCTCCCTTTACTACCCTAGCGGAACAAGCGGAACATAAGGTAGTAACCACAGGAGCCGGGCAACCCAACTATTGACCAAAGACATGATTCAGAGCTGATGCATATAATGCAATGTTTGGGACGCCGAAGTCTACTACAGAAGTGTTCAGACTTTTAAAAAAATATATGTGGCCGAATAGAGCCCCCTGGCACTTAGGCTGTACCAGAGTATACATGGCAGTCTAACGCAAAGGGGGAATATAGATTGTGAAATGAACCAATACCGAACAAGGGTTGGTAAAAACGGTTTCCCTTATAATTTGATTGATACGTCAAAACGTGCTATTACATATAATGCCATAACCATCAAGGCTATTTTACATGTTGATACGTCTCCGTCGTATCTATAATTTTTGATTGTTCCATGCCAATATTCTGCAACTTTCATATACTTTTGGCAACTTTTTATACTATTTTCGGGACTAACATATTGATCCAGTGCCCAGTGCCAGTTCCTGTTTGTTGCATGTTTTTTGTTTCGCAGAATATCCATATCAAACGGAGTCCAAACGGGATAAAAATTGACGGAGATTTTTTTGGGATATATATGATTTTTGGAAAGAAAAATCCACGCGAGACGGTGCCCGAGGAGGCCACGAGGCAGGGGGCGCGCCCCTGACCCTCGTGGGCCACCCGTAAGGCGGTTGATGCCCTTCTTTCGCCGCAAGAAAGCTAATATCCGGATAGAGATCATGTCAAAATTTCAGCCGAATCGGAGTTGGATATCTGGGAATATAAGAAACGGTGAAAGGGAAGAATCTGACAACGCAGAAACAGAGAGAGACAGAGAGACATATCCAATCTCGGAAGGGATCTCGCCCCTCCCTTGCCATGGAGGCCATGGACCAGAGTGGAAACCCTTCTCCCATCTAGGGAGGAGGTCAACGAAGAAGAAGAAGGAGGGGGGCTCTCCCCCCCTCGCTTCCGGTGGCACCAGAGTGCCACCGGGGGCCATCATCATCACCGCGATCTACACCAACACCTCCGCCATCTTCATCAACATCTCCATCACCTTCCCCCTCTATCTACAGCGGTCCACTCTACCGCAACCCGCTGTACCCTCTACTTGAACATGGTTCTTTATGCTTCATATTATTATCCAATGATGTGTTGCCATCCTATGATGTCTGAGTAGATTTTCGTTGTCATATCGGTGGTTGATGAATTGCTATGATTGATTTAATTTGCTTGTGGTTATGTTGCTGTCCTTTGGTGCCCATCATATGATTGCGCGCGTGGATCACACCCTAGGGTTAGTTGTATGTTGATAGTACTATGTATTGGAGGGCAAGAGTGACAGAAGCTTCAACCTAGCATAGAAATTGATGCATACGAGATTGAAGGGGGACCAATATATCTTAATGCTATGGTTGGGTTTTACCTTAATGAACGTTAGTAGTTGCGGATGCTTGCTAATAGTTCCAATCATAAGTGCATAGAATTCCAAGTCAGGGATGACATGCTAGCAGTGGCCTCTCCCACATAATACTTGCTATCGGTCTAGTAAAGTAGTCAATTGCTTAGGGGCAATTTCGCAACTCCTATCACCACTTTTCCACACTCGCTATATTTACTTTATTGTTTCTTTATCTAAACAGTCCCTACTTTTTATTTACGTACTCTTTATTATCTTGCAAACCTATCCAACAACACCTACAAAGTACTTCTAGTTTCATACTTGTTCTAGGTAAAGCGAACGTCAAGCGTGCGTAGAGTTGTATTGGTGGTCGATAGAACTTGAGGGAATATTTGTTCTACCTTTAGCTCCTCGTTGGGTTCAACACTCTTACTTATCGAAAACTGTTGCGATCCCCTATACTTGTGGGTTATCAAGACCCTTTTTCTGGCGCCGTTGCCGGGGAGCAATAGCGTGGGGTGAATATTCTCGTGTGTGCTTGTTTGCTTTATCACTAAGTAATTTTTATTTGATGTTCTTAGTTGTTCTCTATCTTTAGTTATGGATATGGAACACGAAATACCAAAAAAATAGGTGTACTTGCTACTCATGGAGATGGGGAGCCTCCTAAAACCCTTGATGCTGGTTATGTGAAAAATATTATGTACTACTTTAATAATCCTGAGAAAACCCCATTCAATTATGTAATGGGAGTAACGTTGGATCAACGTGAATACTTTAGGGATTACCGCTTGACACAAAAAGGGAAATTATTATGGGATCAAATTCATATATTGAATTGGTATGCTAGGCAACTATGCTTGAGATATGATTATACTTGTTGCTCTAAGGTGAAGGATCCACACCTTCCCTTTTCATGTGAATTTAATGATAATAAAACCTTAGCTTCTTATGCTAGAGGTATATATGATTACTATGATGTGGAACAAATAGAAGAATTTGTTGCTTTTATGGGTGCTTATGAAATTGAATCTTTGTTTAAAGAGTTTGAAATTTTTGATGATTCAGTTTATAGACCTGAAAATTTAGGTATCCTTAAATATTGTTATGAGAATTATGAATACAATTATGATATTAATGCACTTATTGAGAAAGTCTCCGCTGTCCAATAAGAGACTAATATTTTGCAGGAGTTTATGGAAGAAGAAATTGATGAAACTATGAGCTCATTGGATGAAAAAGATGATGAGGAGAGCGAAGAACAAAAGGAGGAAGAGCGGATTAGCTACCCGTGCCCACCTTATAATGAGAGTAACTCTCCAACTCATACATTGTTTAATTTCCCTTCGTGCTTACTGAATGATGATTGCTATGACGATTGTTATGATCCCGTTGATTCTCTTGAAATATCCCCTCTTTCTTCAACAAGTATCGGTATGTTTTCGGATTCGTTTCTTTCATGCGATATGTGCAATCTTGGAGCGTCTTTTGCATTTAGTTTTCATTTTTCTTTTATGCACCATGCCGGTATGAGATATTCCTTGGTTGATTTATACAATGCTCTTTGCAGTTCACTTATATCTTTTGAGTATGGCTTTATAGAATGCTTCATGTGCTTCACTTATATCATTTGAAGTTTGGATTGCCTGTTTCTCTTTACATAGACAACCACCATTTATAGAATGATCTTTTGCTTCACTTATATTTGTTAGAGCGTGGGCATATCTTTTGTAGAAAGAATTAAACTCTCTTTCTTCACTTATATCTATTTAGAGAGATGACAGGAATTGGTGATTCACATGGTTAGTCATAAAATCCTACATAAAACTTGTAGATCACTGAATATGATATGTTTGATTACTTTCAATAGTTTTGCAATATAAAGATGGTGATATTAGAGTCATGCTAGTGGGTAGTTGTGGATTGTAGAAATACTTGTGTTGAGGTTTGTGATTCCCGTAGCATGCACGTATGGTGAACCGTTATGTAACGAAGTCGGAGCATGATTTATTTATTGATTGCCTTCCTTATGAGTGGCGGTCGGGGACGAGCGATGGTCTTTTCCTACCAATCTATCCCCCTAGGAGCATGCGCGTAGTACTTTGTTTCGATGACTAATAGATTTTTGCAATAAGTATGTGAGTTCTTTATGACTAATGTTGAGTCCATGGATTATACGCACTCTCACCCTTCCACCATTGCTAGCCTCTCTAGTACCGCGCAACTTTCGCCGGTACCATAACCACCATATACCTTCCTCAAAACAGCCACCATACCTACCAATCATGGCATTTCCATAGCCATTCCGAGATATATTGCCATGCAACTTCCATCATCATCATCATATACATGACTTGAGCATTCATTGTCATATTGCTTTGCATGATCGTAAGATAGCTAGCATGATGTTTTCATGGCTTGTCCATTTTTTGATGTCATTGCTACGCTAGATCATTGCACATCCCGGTACACCGCCGGAGGCATCCAGATAGAGTCATGCTTTGTTCTAGACATTGAGTTGTAATATTGAGTTGTAAGTAAATAAAAGTGTGATGATCATCATTATTAGAGCATTGCCCCAGTGAGGAAAGGATGATGGAGACTATGATTCCCCCATAAGTCGGGATGAGACTCCGGACTTTACAAAAAAATAAAAGAGGCCAAAGAAGCCCAAATAAAAAAAGAGGCCAAACAAGCCCACAAAAAAAACAAAAAATGAGAGAAAAAGAGAGAAGGGGCAGTGCTACTATCCTTTTCCCACACTTGTGCTTCAAAGTAGCACCATGTTCTTCATATAGAGAGTCTCTTGAGTTATCACTTTCATATACTAGTGGGAATTTTCATTATAGAACTTGGATTGTATATTCCGATGACGGGCTTCCTCAAATGCCCGAGGTCTTCATGAGCAAGCAAGTTGGATGCACACCCACTTAGTTTCAATTAGAGCTTTCATACACGTATAGCTCTAGTGCATCCGTTGCATGGCAATCCCTACTCACTCACATTGATATCTATTGATGGGCATCTCCATAGCCCGTTGATACGCCTAGTTGATGTGAGACTATCTACTCCTTTTTGTCTTCTCCACCATCATATTCTATTCCACCTATAGTGCTATGTCCATGGCTCACGCTCATGTATTGCGTGAAAGTTGAAAAGGTTTGGGAACATCAAAAGTATGAAACAATTGCTTGGCTTGTCATCGGGGTTGTGCATGATGTGAATATTTTGTGTGGTGAAGATGGAGCATAGCCAGACTATATGATTTTGTAGGGATAACTTTCTTTGGCCATGTTATTTTGAAAAGACGTGATTGCTTTATTAGTAGGCTTGAAGTATTATTGTTTTTATGTCAAATGATAGACTATTGCTTTGAATCACTCGTGTCTTAATATTCATGCCATGATTAGATATGTGATCAAGATTATGCTAGGTAGCATTCCACATCAAAAATTATCTTTTTTATCATTTACCTACTCGAGGACGAGCATGAATTAAGATTGGGGATGCTGATACGTCTCCGCCGTATCTATAATTTTTGATTGTTCCATGCCAATATTCTACAGCTTTCATATACTTTTGGCAACTTTTTATACTATTTTTGGGACTAACATATTGATCCAGTGCCCAGCGCCAGTTCCTGTTTGTTGCATGTTTTTTGTTTCGCAGAATATCCATATCCAACGGAGTCCAAATGGGATAAAAATTGACGGATATTTTTTTGGAATATATATGATTTTTGGGAAGAAAAATCCACGCGAGACGGTGGCCGAGGTGGCCACGAGGCAGGGGGCGCGCCTGCCCCCTGGGCGCGTGTCGATGTACTAGAGTAGGGGTACCCTAGTATCCCGAACTTGTGCACGGGCAGTCGCAGCTTCCCGCGGCAAGGCTTGCCGGGTGACCGCCAAGGTCCTCCGTGGTTCCCCTGGAGCCATTCAAGGAGACAAGACCCCGGCAAGAGGAGCTTGCCGGGAAGGCCAACTAAGGCACCTCAAGACCCTGGCAAGAGGAGCTTTCCGGGAAGGCCGCACAAGGCATTGCAAGGAACTTGTCGCGGCGCGCCACGCGTCCCGGCAAGGCCCGGTGAGCGACAAGCTCCCGGACGCGACAAGACAACGACCGAGTTTGCCTCAAAATGCTAAGGACAAAGGATTGGCTCAAGCTCAAAAGCTCAAGACTCTTCATTTTATATTTTAGTGATCCAAGATCACATTGAGTCCATAGGAAAAGCCAATACTATTAAGGAGGGATGAGGTGTTGCTTAATGAGCCTCTTGCTTCATGTGCTTAGTGATATGCTCCAAAACCCTCAACTACTTTCCCATATCCACATATGACCTAAACTCTAAGCCAATCTCGGTCCTACCGATTCTTCCTATCCGGCGCCACCGAGTTTCACTTGTCATTAGCCACTGCCAAACCCTAGCAATTCGGTTCTACCGATAAGGATCTCGGTCCCACCGAGATGGGGTTGCAAACTCTCTGTTTCCCTTTCGTAACTTTTCGGTCCCACCGAAAGAGCAAATCGGTCCCACCGAGATTGCAATGTAAACTCAGTGTTTCCCCTTTGTAACTTTTCGGTCTCACCGAGTTCCACTTGGTCTCACCGAAAGAGCAAATCGGTCCCACCGAGTTTGCGTGACCAACTCTCTAGTTAGCTAATTACCAAATTCGGTCTCACCGAGTTTGTGTAATCGGTCTCACCGAGATTACGTTATGCCCAAACCCTAACCGAATCGGTCCTACCGAGTTGCATGTCAGTCCCACCGAGATTCCTAACGGTCACTAGGTTTACTACTTCGGTCAGACCGAGTTTTCTGATTCGGTCCCACCGAGATTGGTAAATTGTGTGTAACAGTTGGATTTTGTGTGGAGGCTATATATACCCCTCCACCTGCTTCTCATTCGATGAGAGAGCCATCAGAACACACACACCATTCCTACTCATATGTTCTGAGAGAAAACCACCTACTCATGTGTTGAGATCAAGACATTCCATTCCTACCATATGAATCTTGATCTCTAGCCTTCCCAAGTTGCTTTCCACTCAAATCTTCTTTTCACCAAATCCAAATCCTATGAGAGAGAGTTGAGTGTTGGGGAGACTATCATTTGAAGCACAAGAGCAAGGAGTTCATTACCTACACACCATTTGTTACTTCTTGGAGAGTGGTGTCTCCTAGATTGGCTAGGTGTCACTTGGGAGCCTCCGACAAGATTGTGGAGTTGAACCAAGAAGTTTGTAAGGGCAAGGAGATCGCCTACTTCGTGAAGATCTACCGCTAGTGAGGAAAGTCCTTCGTGGGCGATGGCCATGGTGGGATAGACAAGGTTGCTTCTTCGTGGACCCTTTGTGGGTGGTTGCTTCTTCGTGGACCCTTCGTGGGTGGAGCCCTTCGTGGACTCGCGCAACCGTTGCCCTTGGGTGGAGCCCTGTGTGGACTCGCGCAACCGTTACCCTTCGTGGGTTGAAGTCTCCATCAACGTGGATGTAGGATAGCACCACCTATCCGAACCACGGGAAAAACTTCCGTGTCTCCAATAGCGTTTGAATTCTCCAAACCCTTCCCTTTACATTCTTGCAAGTTGCATGCCTTACTTTCCGCTGCCATAAACTCTTTGCATGCTTGCTTGAATTGTGTGATGATTGCTTGACTTGTCCTAAAATAGCTAAAATCTGCCAAGAACTAAAATTGGGAAAAGGTTAAGTTTTTATTTGGTCAAGTAGTCTAATCACCCCCCCTCTAGACATACTTTCGATCCTACACCAGCGTACGTGGCGGGAGGCTGTGCAGCTAGCGGTGAGCGGTGGCAAGCGGCGCTGACAAGATTGCCGCCCTGGCAAGCGGTGGCGTCCCTGACGGTCCCTTTTACACTGTTTAGGCGACGCAGACGGGCATTTAAGGCCCTTGTCCCCTGCCGTCAGGGTTAGGTATGATACACTGTAGCAGGTAGCCGTACCAACCGCAGCACCTTTCCCTTTTTGCCCTTGTCTACATTGCCACCTGTCGGTGACCCCTTGAGCATATAAAAGGAGGCCCATGCGCAACATAGAGGGGGGTTCGAACACTCACGCTCGGTCTCGTTAGCTGGTTCTGTGTACTGTAGCACTCCGCGCTCCCGAGCAAGAACTCAATACAAATCACAAAGCAGGAGTAGGGTTTTACGCATCTGTGCGGCCCGAACCTGGGTAAACTGCTCATGTGTTTCGCCTCGATCCGCTTTTTGCACGACCTCCGCCCCCGCCGAACCGAAAGGGACTCGGCCCGCCGGTCCCATAGGTGCCCGTGGATCAGTACCCCGGCAGCGCGCCCCTGACCCTCGTGAGCCACCCGTAAGGCGGTTGATGCCCTTCTTTCGCCTCAAGAAAGCTAATATCCGGATAGAGATCGTGTCAAAATTTCAGCCCAATCGGAGTTACGGATCTCCGGGAATATAAGAAACGGTGAAAGGGGAGAATATGACAACGCAGAAACAGAGAGACAGAGAGACAGATCCAATCTCGGAGGGGATCTCGCCCCTCCCTTGCCATGGAGGCCATGGACCAGAGGGGAAACCCTTCTCCCATCTAGGGAGGAGGTCAAGGAAGAAGAAGAAGTAGGGGGGCTCTCTCCCCCTCGCTTTCGGTGGCACCAGAGTGCCACCGGGGGCCATCATCATCACCACGATCTACACCAACCCCTCCGCCATCTTCATCAACATCTCCATCACCTTCCCCCCTCTATCTACAGCGCTCCACTCTCCCGCAACCCGCTATACTCTCTACTTGAACATGGTGGTTTATGCTTCATATTATTATCCAATGATGTGTTGCCATCCTATGATGTCTGAGTAGATTTTTGATGTCCTATCGGTGGTTGATGAATTGCTATGATTGATTTAATTTGCTTGTGGTTATGTTGCTGTCCTTTGGTCCCCATCATATGATTGCGCACGTGGATCACACCCTAGGGTTAGTTGTATGTTGATAGGACTATGTATTGGAGGGCAAGAGTGACAGAAGCTTCAACCTAGCATAGAAATTGATGCATACGGGATTGAAGGGGGACCAATATATCTTAATGCTATGGTAGGGTTTTACCTTAATGAACGATAGTAGTTGCGGATGCTTGATAATAGTTACAATCAGAAGTGCATAGAATTCCAAGTCAGGGATGACATGCTAGCAGTGGCCTTCCCACATAATACTTGCTATCGGTCTAGTAAAGTAGTCAATTGCTTAGGGGCAATTTCGCAACTCCTATCACCACTTTTCCACACTCGCTATATTTACTTAATTGTTTCTTTATCTAAACAGCCCCTACTTTTCATTTATGTACTCTTTATTATCTTGCAAACCTATCCAACAACACCTACAAAGTACTTCTAGTTTCATACTTGTTCTAGGTAAAGCGAACGTCAAGCATGCGCAGAGTTGTATCGGTGGTCGATAGAACTTGAGGGAATATTTGTTCTACCTTTAGCTCCTCGTTGGGTTCGACACTCTTACTTATCGAAAACTGTTGCGATCCCCTATACTTGTGGGTTATCAAGACCTTTTTCTGGCGCCGTTGCCGGGGAGCCATAGCGTGGGGTGAATATTCTCGTGTGTGCTTGTTTGCTTTATCACTAAGTAATTTTTATTTGATGTTCTTAGTTGTTCTCTTTAGTTATGGATATGGAACATGAAATACCAAAAAAAATAGGTGTACTTGCTACTCATGGAGATGGGGAACCTCCTAAAACCCTCGATGCTGGTTATGTGAAAAATATTAAGTACTACTTTAATAATCCTAAGAAAACCCCATTCAATTATGTAATGGGAGTAACGTTGATCAACGTGAATAATTTAGGGATTACCGCTTGACACAAAAAGGGAAATTATTATGGGATCAAATTCATATATTGAATTGGTATGCTAGGCAACTATGCTTGAGATATGATTATACTTGTTGCTCTAAGGTGAAGGATCCACACCTTCCCTTTTCATGTGAATTTAATGTTAATAAAACCTTAGCTTCTTATGCTAGAGGTATATATGATTACTATGATGTGGAACAAATAGAAGAATTTGTTGCTTTTATGGGTGCTTATGAAATTGAATCTTTGTTTAAAGAGTTTGAAATTTTTGATGATTCAGTTTATAGACCTGAAAATTTAGCTATCCTTAAATATTGTTATGAGAATTATGAATACAATTACGATATTAATGCACTTATTGAGAAAGTCTCCGCTGTCCAAGAAGAGATTAATATTTTGCAGGAGTTTATGGAAGAAGAAATTGATGAAACTATGAGCTCATTGGATGAAAAAGATGATGAGGAGAGCGAAGAACAAAAGGAGGAAGAGCGGATTAGCTACCCGTGCCCACCTTATAATGAGAGTAACTCTCCAACTCATACATTGTTTAATTTCCCTTCGTGCTTACTGAATGATGATTGCTATGACGATTGTTATGATCCCGTTGATTCTCTTGAAATATCCCTTTTTGATGATGCTTGTGGCCAAGATGCCAATATGAATTATGATTATGGAGATGAACTTGCTATAGTTCCTTATGTTAAACATGAAATTGTTGCTATTGCACCCACGCATGATAGTCCTATTATCTTTTTGAATTCTCCCGACTACACTATATCGGAGAAGTTTGCAGTTATTAAGGATTATATTGATGGGTTGCCTTTTACTGTTGCACATGATGATTTTGATGAATATAATATGCATGTGCTTGCTGCTCCTACTTGCAATTATTATGAGAGAGGAACTATATCTCCACCTCTCTATGTTTCCAATATGATAAAATTGCAAGAAACTATTTATACTATGCATTGGCCTTTACTTTGTGTGCATGAATTGTTCTTTTATGACATGCCGATGCATAGGAAGAGAGTTAGACTTCGTCATTACATGATATATGTTACCTTGTGCTCACCACTAAATTACAAATCATTGTTAATTAAAATTGGCTTTGATATACCTTGGGATCCGGGTGGATCCATTACTTGAGCACTATATGCCTAGCTTAATGGCTTTAAAGAAAGCGCTGCGAGGGAGACAACCCGGAAGTTTTAGAGAGTCATTTATTTCTGTTGAGTGCTTTTATATAGTTTAAAAACAACAAAAATTAAGAGGGGAACCCAAAACTTTTTCAAAAAGGAAAGCGAAAGTGAGAAAGACAAGCATTGTTGAAGTGGGAGCTAGCCTTGAACTTTGTTCATGCTCATGGAAACTTTGTTAATCTTGATTACAGAAAATTTTCAATAAAAATAATTATCCCCTTGTAAAATTCCATTTTATTATAAAAATAATGTTTCAAGGTTTTTCCTTTAGGATGTTTACATTTGCTTGATGGTTTGTACGGTGCAGGACAGAAACTTTGGCTGTAGTGCGCGATTTTACATTTTTAGCTGGAACGTCAAATGGTTCTGATTCTTTTTGAACTGTCTTCCTATTCAAAGTTTTTATTTTTCCTAATTTCGGTAGAATTTTCCAAGTATCAGTAGTATGGTTAATGTTCAGATTATTACAGACTGTTCTGTTTTTGACAGATTCTGTTTTTGATGCATAGTTTGCTTGTTTTGATGAAACTATCAATTTATATTAGTGGATTAAGCCATAAAAAAGTTATACTACAGTAGACACAATGAAAAAACAAAATATGAATTGGTTTTCAACAGTACTTAGAGTAGTGATTTGCTTTATTATACTAACGGATCTTACCAAGTTTTCTATTGAAGTTTTGTGTGGATGAAGTGTTCGATGATCGAGAAGGTCTCGATGTGAGAAGAAGGAAGAGAGGCAAGAGCTCAATCTTGGGGATGCCCGAGGCACCCCAAGTAAATATTCAATGAGACTCAAGCGTCTAAGCTTGGGGATGCCCCGGAAGGCATCCCCTCTTTTTTCAACAAGTATCGGTATGTTTTCGGATTCGTTTCTTTCATGCGATATGTGCAATCTTGGAGCGTCTTTTGCATTTAGTTTTCATTTTTCTTTTATGCACCATGATGGTATGAGATATCCCTTGGTTGATTTATAGAATGCTCTTTGCACTTCACTTATATCTTTATAGAATGCTTCATGTGCTTCACTTATATCATTTGAAGTTTGGATTGCCTGTTTCTCTTTACATAGACAACCGCCATTTGTATAATGCTCTTTTGCTTCACTTATATTTGTTAGAGCGTGGGCATATCTTTTGTAGAAAGAATTAAACTCTCTTGCTTCACTTATATCTATTTTGAGAGATGACAGGAATTGGTGATTCACATGGTTAGTCATAAAATCCTACATAAAACTTGTAGATCACTGAATATGATATGTTTGATTACTTTCAATAGTTTTGCGATATAAAGATGGTGATATTAGAGTCATGCTAGTGGGTAGTTGTGGATTTTAGAAATACTTGTGTTGAGGTTTGTGATTCCCGTAGCATGCACGTATGGTGAACCGTTATGTAACAAAGTCGGAGCATGATTTATTTATTGATTGCCTTCCTTATGAGTGGCGGTCGGGGACGAGCGATGGTCTTTTCCTACCAATCTATCCCCCTAGGAGCATGCGCGTAGTACTTTGTTTCAATGACTAATAGATTTTTGCAATAAGTATGTGAGTTCTTTATGACTAATGTTGAGTCCATGGATTATACGCACTCTCACCCTTCCACCATTGCTAGCCTCTCTAGTACCGCGCAACTTTCGCCGGTACCATAAACCACCATATACCTTCCTCAAAACAGCCACCATACCTACCAATCATGGCATTTCCATAGCCATTCCGAGATATATTGCCATGCAACTTCCATCATCATCATCATATACATGACTTGAGCATTCATTGTCATATTGCTTTGCATGATCGTAAGATAGCTAGCATGATGTTTTCATGGCTTGTCCATTTTTTGATGTCATTGCTACGCTAGATCATTGCACATCCCGGTACACCGCCGGAGGCATCCAGATAGAGTCATGCTTTGTTCTAGACATTGAGTTGTAATATTGAGTTGTAAGTAAATAAAAGTGTGATGATCATCATTATTAGAGCATTGCCCCAGTGAGGAAAGGATGATGAAGACTATGATTCCCCCATAAGTCGGGATGAGACTCCGGACTTTACAAAAAATAAAACAGGCCAAAGAAGCCCAAATAAAAAAAAGAGGCCAAAGAAGCCCACCAAAAAAACAAAAAAAGAGAAAAAGAGAGAAGGGGCAGTGCTACTATCCTTTTCCCACACATGTGCTTCAAAGTAGCACCATGTTCTTCATATAGAGAGTCTCTTGAGTTATCACTTTCATATACTAGTGGGAATTTTCATTATAGAACTTGGCTTGTATATTCCTGTAAGTGCATCTAGTGCCACCCCTAGTTGGTTTTGGAGTATTGACGACAAACCTAGTTGAGGGACTAATGTGTCTGTGAGAATTGCAGGAAAACACAGGTAGAAGTCCCTCATTGATTCGGTTTCACTACCAGAGATGACCCCTAAAAATGTATGAAGACATTGAAGACAAAGGTGGTATATGAAGATATTCACGTTGAAGACTATGACAAAAGAAGACACGTTATGAAGCCTATGGAGCTCGAAGACTTAGATCTTTCGTAGTTCTTTTTATTTTGTGTTGAGTCATAGGAACCACCGTACTGTTAAGTGGGGTCTAGGAGAACCAGTCAGAATGATTGAAGTGATGCCTAAATCAAAAACCTATGTCTTCGAGTGAAGACAATGAGAGCGAATCTTGTCCAGAGCCGGACAAGTCAGCTTTGCTTGTAGCCCAAGTAAAGTTGCCATGAGAGTTCGAAATCTGACCGTTGAGACACGTGTCAGTTCCTTAGTGACCCAGGGTCATTTCGGATAAATCAGGTCGGGTTGCCAAGTGGCTATAAATAGCCCACCCCCACAACCATAAACGGTTGGCTGCTCAGATTTCAGTGCACGGCTTTTGTCGTTTGAGAGCAACCCACCTCGAAGCCTTTGAGAGAAAATTCCTAGTGAGGAGAAAAGCCCTAACCACCCAGAGCCAGAGTAAATTGGGCATCACTTAAGTCTTCTTGTCTGTGTGATTTGAAGACTTATTACACTTGGGGACTGTGAATCCTCCAGACGGTTAGGCGTCGCGTTCAGAGCATCCAAGAGACATTGTGGATTGCCAGTGAACGAAGTTTGTGAAGGTTTGGGAGTCTACCTTGAAGACTTACAGAGTGATTGGGCGAGGACTAAGTGACCCTTAGCTCAAGGAGAATACGGTGAGGACTTGGTGTACTGAACTGTGTGTTCAGGACTGGGTGTCCGGGACTGTGTGTCCTAAGGTTTAAATACCTAGCCGCTCCAACCAGACGTACAGTTGTCACAGCAACTGGAACTGGTCCAACATATCATTGTCTTCAACGAGTCACTGGTTTCATCTTCACTTCCTCTTCTTACTGTCACACATTGTGAAGCCATTGCATGCTTGCTTTATCTTTAGTCTTCACAACGTGAATGTATGAACTGTTTGGCTTCATAACTTTCCTACCTGATCCTTATTACACTGCAGTTGTTTGTCATTGTGCTTTCACTCTATTGAATACATGACCATGGCTGGCCTAGTGTAATCTAACTTCCGCTGCATAGTAATAGGCATAATCTTCGCTGTTTGTCTTCATAACTCTCACGTATTGAAGACTTTCGTAAAAATCGCCTATTCACCCCCCCTCTAGTCGATATAACGCACTTTCAATTGGTATCAGAGCAAGGTGCTCCCTTGTTCTGTGTGATTCGGTTTAACCACCCGGAGTTTTAGCTATGTCGACTGCAGGGATAATCAAAGTCTCCGCTGCGTGCCCCGTCTTCGATGGAACTGAATATCCCTACTGGAAGAATAAGATGCGCATGCATCTTGAAGCCATTGATGTCGACCTATGGTATGTCATCGAGAACGGCGTTCCCAAGGCTGGAGAAGGTGTCACTGCTGCTGATGTCAAGAAGTTCACTCAACTGGACTCTACTGCCAAAAATATCATCTGTGGTCATCTGACAAAAGGACAGTATGGCCGTGTGAGTGCCTTGAAGACATCCAAGCTGGTCTGGGACTGGCTCTCCAAGGTCAATGAAGGCGTCTCAACCCAGAGAGATCAAAGAATCAGTGTTCTTCGCAACTTCTTCAACCGCTTCAAGCGACATGACAATGAGAATGTCCAGCACACATTTGACCGGCTCACTGACATCACAAATGAGCTTCAAGCCCTCGGCGCCACTGAGATCACCAAACATGAAATCGTCAAGACGCTGCTGAGATCACTTGATAGTTCGTTTGACATCCTGGCCCTGATGATTCAAGAACGTCCTGATTTCAAGACACTCGATCCGTCTGACATACTTGAGAGGCTTAACACACATGAGTTTCAGCTTTCTGAGAAAAGAGATATCTATGGTCCAAACTATGGGCGAACTCGTGCCTTGAAGGCAAAAGCTGTCTCCTCATCTAAAGAAGAATCTGACTGCAGTTCTGATGATCCTGAAGAAATTGGAAGAGAACTTGCAATGCTAGTGAAGAAGTTCCAAAAATTCACCAAGAAGAAAGGCTTCAGAAAATCTTCACGATCAAGCTCAAGGAATGATGAAGCTTCTGCTCATGACTACAAGAAGAAAACATGTCACAAGTGCAAGAAAACTGGACCCTTCATCTCTGAGTGTCCACAGTGGGACAATGAGAACAGAAGGAAGAAGAAGAGCAAGGAATATGATTCTGACGACAAGAAGAAGAAGAAATACTCAAAGTCTTCTTCCAAGTCTTCATCAAAGTCTTCATCACACAAGAAGAGCTCATCTGGCAAGGCACGTGCGTTTGTTGGAAAGGAGATGGATTCAGAGGAGGAGTCCGCATCTGAGGAGGCAGAGGTGGAATCTGAGGAGGAGTCTGATTCTGGCATTGCGAGTCTGGCTACAGCATACGTCGCCAAGTCCATCTTCAACACTGAAGACAATGACTGCATCACCGACACCGACGCAAATGACAAGAACGACTCCACTCCTACCTACTGCTTCATGGCACGCGGTGCCAAGGTAAACACACGCCCTACTCGCTATCAAACATCTAGTGACGATGACTCTGACTGTGATTCAAAACCCAGCTACAAAACACTTGCTAAAATTGCAACTGAACAACAGAAAGCTATGGAACATATTCAAAAACTGTTAGACAGAAGCGATGATCTGTTGGGTGCTGAAATGACTCGATCTGAATCCTTAATTGAAGACATAAAAAACCTTCACGTTAAGTATCAGGAACTTGAAGATCGTCTTGATACTCTCTCAACAACTCATGAAAAGCTTTCCTATGATTATCTTCAAAGGAAGCAAGAACTTGAGAAATTGAGAGCGACTCATGAAGATCTTCAAAAGGAAAACGAGTCACTTCGCTCCGAACAGATCAGTCCTGCTTAAGAAGGATTTGAACCACCATGTCTTAAATGCATTGAGCGTGATAATGCTACTTCTGTTGCTGAATGTTCCACTGGTACTGCTGTTGCAATATCTTCAACTGTTGATGTGGTAACTAACCCCTCTGCTGAGGATACCACTGCTATTGCTGATGAGAATGCTAGGTTGAAGACATTGCTTGAAACAGGGATGTACAAAAGTCTTAAAGGACATCAGACATTATGTGATGTCCTCAAGAAGCAGATTCTGAACCGAAACCCTAGGAAAGAGGGTGTTGGATTTGTGAGGAAAATAAATGCAGATGGCTCTTACTGGAAACCTGAGCAGTACCCCAAAACCACATGGGTTGCTGCAAAGGAACTTTCAGCAGATCCATCCAACTTATCTGGCTTCACTTGTGCTAACCCCATTATCATTGATGAATCCTTTGATGCAAACTATAAACTGTTTAAGAATCAGAATGGTGAAGTGTTTGCCAGGTACATTGGTACTAACTGCAGGAATGGACCGCCTATGAAGAAGATCTGGGTTCCGAAAAGGTGTCTGGAAAATCTTCCTGTGAATGTCTTCATGACACCTCACTTAAAGAAGACAAACTTCAGACCAAAGGCTTCATATGGTCCAAAGGCTTCATACAAACAGAGGACTCACCTGAGTCACACTAACGCAAATGTTTTGCAGGGAAATCATACTCAGGCATATGAATATGAGAACGGTTCTTCGAATCGTCATGTTCATATGACCAAAAATTATTCTGCTTATTCCTATGAATATTATTGTCCACCTGCTAGACTGTTTGCTAAGGCTTCAAAGCCAAAATTCTCAGATGCTGCACTTAGACTTATTGCTTCTAAGCCACCCTTGAAGATGTGGGTGGTTAAGAAAGCTTAACTCTCTTTTGCAGGGAAAGGTCTCCAGCAGAAAAACAAAATCTTCTGACGCTTTTGCTGGGGACCTTAAAAATCTTGTAGGGCGCAAGATAAAATGCCCGAATGGCATCATTATGTACTTCGTTCCTGAATCGCATGCTACTTTCCCTATTAGTCCTAATCTGGATCTAAGTTTTCATAACCCACTGGTTCGTCAAATGTTTATGCTTCACAATTCTCTTCGTGAAGCCTATCCCCCTAACTGCACTGTAGGGTACGACACCAGCGACTTCAAAGTCTTCAGAATGGATTATTGACAGTGAGTGTACAAATCACATGACTGGCAGAAGAAGCCTTCTTATGGACTCAACATTACGTCCATCCGACAAGAGCCACATCACATTTGCAGACACTGGTAAAAGTAAGGTATTGGGTCTAGGTAGAGTTGCAATCTCAAAGGATCAACACATGGATAAAGTCATGCTTGTTGAATCCCTTGGCTTCAACTTAATGTCTGTCTCAATGCTTTGCGATTTGAATATGATCGTAATGTTTGGAAAATATCGTTGCCTGGTACTAATGGAATCTGACAAATCTCTAGTGTTTGAAGGGTATCGGAAAGGTGATTTGTACGTGGTAGATTTCTCAGCAGGACCACAACTTGCAGTATGTCTTCTTGCAAAAGCTTCAGAATGCTGGCTTTGGCATCGGAGGCTTGGGCATGCTGGCATGAGGAACCTCCACACCCTTGCGAAGAAGAAACATGTCATAGGCATCGAAGGCGTCAAGTTCAAGAAAGATCACTTATGCGGTGCCTGTGAAGCAGGGAAGATGACAAGGGAAAAACATCCTTCGAAGACAATCATGACTACAACACAACCCTTCGAACTGCTCCACATGGATCTTTTCGGTCCCACTCACTACTCAACTTTTACTACTTCTGCTTGCCTCTATGGCTTCGTCATTGTTGATGATTACTCTAGATATACTTGGGTGCACATAATCCTTTACAAGACTGAAGTGTAGGATGTCTTCAGACGCTTCGCCAATCGAGCTATGAACAATTTTGGCGCCAAGATAAAGCACATCAGAAGTGACAATGGCACTGAATTCAAGAACACTGGCCTTGATACATATCTGGATACCTTGGGCATCACACATGAATTCTCAGCTCCGTACACGCCACAGCAGAATGGCGTCGTCGAACGCAAGAACAGAACACTCATTGAGATGGCCAGAACAATGCTAGATGAATACAAGACTCCAAGAAAATTCTGGACTGAAGCCATTGATACTGCATGCCATACAATCAATCGTGTTTATCTTCACAAGCTTCTGAACAAAACATCATATGAACTCCTAACTGGCAAGAAGCCAAATGTCAGTTACTTCAGAGTATTTGGAGCAAGGTGCTGGATCAAGGACCCACACCACACCTCAAAGTTTGCACCAAAAGCACATGAGGGCTTTATGCTTGGATATGGAAAGGATTCACACTCCTACAGAGTCTTCAATCTCTTCCATTACAAAGTGGTTGAAACAGTGGATGTGCGGTTTGATGAGACAAATGGTTCACAAAGAGAGCAACTGCCAAATGTGCTAGATGAAGTTCCAGCTAGTGAATCAATCAAGCTTATGGGAACTGGAGAGATTATGCCTTCTGAAGCTCATCCTGAAGAAGAACTTATCATCTCAGCACCTGATCAACATGAAGACAATGCTCAGCCTGAAGACATTCCTCCAAACAACAACACAGATCAGCAAGAGCAAAGTCTTCGCCCTGTACATCCTCGTGTTGCAAATGAAGTATAGATTGACAGAATAATTGATAGCATCAATGCACCTGGTCCACTCACTCATTCAAGGGCAACTCAGCTAGCAAATTTCTGTGGGCACTTCGCATTCGTATCAATATCAGAACCCAAGAAAGTTGAAGAAGCCTTCATGGAACCTGAATGGATTCAAGCTATGCAAGAAGAGCTTCAACAGTTTGAGCTGAATAATGTATGGGAACTGGTTAAGCGTCCTGATCCACGGAAGCACAACATAATAGGCACCAAATGTATATACCGCAACAAGCAAGATGAGCATGGTCAAGTTGTCAGAAACAAAGCTCGTCTCGTTGCTCAAGGATATACTCAAGTGGAGGGCATTGACTTCGATGAAACATTTGCTCCTGTGGCTAGGCTTGAAGCCATACGCATACTGCTGGCCTATGCAAATCATCATGACATACTTCTATATCAAATGGATGTGAAAAGTGCCTTTCTCAATGGCAAGATTGAAGAAGAAGTGTATGTTGCACAACCGCCTGGCTTTGAAAATCCAAAACATCCTGACATGGTATACAAGCTCAACAAGGCACTGTATGGCCTCAAACAAGCCCCTAGGGCCTGGTATGACACACTCAAGTACTTTCTGAAGAGCAAAGGCTTCATACCTGGTTCCCTGGATCCCACTCTTTTCACGAAGACATATGATGGTGAACTGTTTGTGTGCCAAATATATGTGGATGACATTATCTTCGGCTGCACCAATCATAAGTGCAGTGAAGAGTTTGGATATATGATGCAAGAGCAATATCAGATGTCCATGATGGGGGAGCTGAAGTTCTTCCTTGGTCTTTAAATACGCCAACAGCGCAATGGCATCTTCATATCTCAAGAGAAGTATCTCAAAGATTGCCTGAAGAAGTTCGGTATGCAAGACTGCAAAGGCTTCACAACACCAATGCCAGCCAAACATCATCTAGGTCCTGACGACAATGGTAAAGAGTTCGATCAAAAGGTATACCGCTCCATGATTGGGTCTTTGCTTTATTTATGTGCATCTAGGCCAGATATCATGCTTAGTGTTTGCATGTGTGCTCGATTTCAAGCGACACCAAAGGAGTCACATCACTTAGCTGTGAAGCGAATTCTTCGATATTTGGCTCACACCCCAACTCTAGGATTATGGTATCCAAAGGGCTTAGAGTTCGATTTGGTTGGATTTTCGGATGCTGATTATGCTGGTGACAAAGTTGATCGCAAGTCTACATCAGGCACATGTCACTTTCTGGGACGATCACTTGTATGTTGGTCTTCAAAGAAGCAGAACTGTGTATCTCTCTCCACTGCTGAATTTGAATACATTGCTGCTGGATCTTGCTACGCTCAGCTTCTGTGGATGAAGCAAACACTCAAGGATTATGGCATTCATCTGAAGCAAGTGCCACTTTACTGCGACAACGAAAGCGCCATCAAGATTGCCAACAACCCAGTTCAGCACTCGAAGACAAAGCACATTGAAATTCGTCATCACTTTCTCAGAGATCATGTTGTGAAGGAAGACATTGATATCATACACGTCAACACTAAAGAGCAATTGGCAGATATCTTCACCAAGCCCTTGGATGAGAAGAGGTTTTGCAAGTTACGGTGTGAGCTAAATATCTTGGAATCCTCAAATGTCCTATGATCAGGCACACATCCTAACACTTATGCATATTGATGACTTAGATGTGCAACACACAAAGTAAAGTATATCTTCAATCAATGAAGACATACATTCTAAGTGTGAATACATTAATGTGGAATTTGACTTCGGAGCACCACGATAATTGTGCACCGTGTCTGGGTCTAATACTTCCTATACGGTGGGTAACGCCACCACCAAACGTTCCATTTTGAAGTGTTTAACTCATGGCGTTACCTTGCAATATCTTCACATTTGGTTTGGCTTCGAACTCAACATGTCTTCATGATTATCTTCACTACGTTGATTATATATATATACTCTAGTGTTCTGTCCTCTACAGCATTCACTTATAGCTATGTCTTCTTGGTTGAATCTTTTGAACTAAGTGAATGTGATCGGACTCTAATCTCTCTATGCTTTCTATCTCAAATTCTATCTCTCCAAGTCATATGCATTCTATTGAAACTGTTGAATGTCTTCACTGAGTCCTTGTCAGCTGAAGATATAGAGACAACCATAAAGTCCGTTTTTAATGCTCATTCCTCCACATAAAATCCGGAGAAGCAGGAATGACCGCCCGACAATTTAGGCGTGCGTGGGACGTGGAACAAACGCCAAATTTCCGCTAACTGGCCACGCGTTCCTCAAATGCGAACCGCCAGGGGCACCTGCATAATAGCACAGTGCCGCCCCTGAGTCTATAAATTCACACTTACCGCGGTCATTATCTCCTTCTTCCACCCTCGCACGAACCCTAGCGCCACCGCTAGCACTCGACGATGCCGGAGACGAAGCGCTTCGCTGCCGCAACCTCTCCAACGCCGTCCTCACGCCGACCGCGGACATCGTCCTCTCCGCCGTCGCCGTAGGTGTTTTCTGTCGCCAAGTTAGGGCACGGAGGACTGAACTGCTTGGCATCAACTTCCTTCCATCTAGCAGTTCTAGTGTGGTAAATAAAACTTCTTTTTACAGCCTCTTTTGATCTCATGGTTCTGTCACTTTCTACCATAAGAAGTTTCTCTTTACACTAGTTAGATCTCTCGCTGCATCTCATAACATGCCTAGTATATTCACTTGTGCTTCATAAAGTAGTTAGATTCCTCACTTGTACTAATCTGTGGGTTCGTACAAATCTAGAACCAACTTCTTGTCTATAAGTGAATGTCTTCGCACGATGAGGTCAATGTCTTCTAAACTGATTAATCTTCAAAACCTTCTGAGAATGCATATGACCTCTTCCCCTTCCCTCGCACCTTAATGCTGTCACAGGTACATGTCCGTGGGAGAATCCTTCAGTTCTCATAGTCTGCATTCATTTGCAGAATTCCTACAGCATCACATAAACTCTCCTGAAGCCAGTTCCTTTTGGTCCAGAAAAAGAAAGCCTTTGAAAGTTTTGAAGCCTTTCAAGTTAAAGTTTATGGCTTCAGTAGCAGCAGCAAGAATGGGGGGCAGACAGAGACGTGAGGGAACTTCCAAGGATCTGCCTGAAGACTTGGCAGAAATGTACAAAACAGATCCAGAAGAGAGCTATGGGCAGCGCAAGACCCGAATCCAATGGATTCGACGCTATTGGGCAGAACAGTGGTTCAAATACCGCTTCGTCACCCAGGAGTATGCTGAAAAGAATGCTATCAAGAGTCCATGGGGGGATATCTTATACAAGAACCTTGTACCCAGGACCAGAGATGAAGCCATTGCTCAAGGCTTCTACCCATGCATGGTCCGAGGACCACAGCCTGATGATGCACATCCGTCGTCACTTCTCTGGTGTCGTGACGACAATCTCTTCAAGCGCAACTTTCAGTTTGCCCAACAGTCAGCGAAGCTAAACAAGAAGAAATTTGGGCTTGACTTCAACCCTGGTCCCTCCTCACCAAGGGCAGATGGCACACGCGACGCGGAACCCAATATCATCGGTCCGTTTGCCAATCTTGAGGGCCTGATCACCCACATCTTAGTCCAAGGGACTGCTGTGAATGACCCTCCAGCTAATTCTGAGTCTGATGAAGCTCCTGCTGTGCCAAAGCCAAAGCAGACAAAGAAACCAAAAGCTTCAAAGCCGGCCCCTGCCTCAAAAATCTCAAGGGCGAAGCCATTGAAAACTGCACCTCCTGAAGTCAGTGTGCAGTCTGAAGACGTATCCCGCGTCTCCAAGCCCCTGAAGGAAAAGGAGCCCCAGCAACAAACAGGCAAAGAGCTCACTGCTGCTGCCATTCTGCGCAGTGAAGCCTTGATCTATCAAGCGATGAAGATCTGGGCGATGACGCACTAGAGCAGCTCATCAAAAGCAAGGAAGAAGCGGAAATCTTCAACAATCTGCCTCTCTTTGATGTCGCCATCATCCACAGCTTCATCGATGAATGGTTTGACTCACCAGATATAAGCTTCAATGATCTGCAGCTGCCAGTTGGCCTCAGTGTCGCCTTCCAAGGCGCAATTGCTTCAGAACTGGCCATTGCTCAGCGCATTGTTGAGCTGAAACAGAAAATTGATCACGAAAAAGCTCAGTTCAAGAAGCACATGGCCAGCCTCAACGTGTAGGAAGTGAGGAGCTTAAAAATCATGCTGCATGAGCTCAAAGAAAACTTTCTGAAGAAGCGTGCTGAAGCCCAAGGCTCGCGTGAAAGGATGAAGTCTTTGGCTGACAAATGTGTTCAAGCCTACAACGAGGCTGAAAAGCGCAAGGCACTTGGGCGTCCTGGCATCGACCCCAAGATGGCCGCAAAGAAGAAGAAGCAGCCTGCTGTGAGTGAACCAGAGGCATCAAGACAAGCAGCCATTCCGATTATCTTCCCAACCGCCATGACTGGCTCGAAGCCAAAGAGCCGGTCAACAGCTTCAGAGCTAAAGAAGACAAGAGTTGCAGAAGCTAAAGCCAGAAAAAGGAAGAGTTCTGAAGCCTCTCCTACTGCCCCCAGCAAAAAGAAGCGCAAGGTCAAGAAATCTAGGGCTGCTCCCACAGAGCCCTTGATGGTTGAACCCCTTTCTGTCATTCACCCCAATGCAGAAAGAAGACTGACAGTTCATGAGCCTGCTCCCACAGAGGCTCCTGACGCTGAAGATATTCCAGCAGCCAACCCAATAGCTGCTGAAGACATTGGTCATCAGGACAATGTGCAAGATGATGCAGCCCTTCCTCAGCTTGAAACAAGCGAACTCATCAGTATTGGTCGTCCTCTGACGCCAATGGCACAAGATGAGTCATGGGCGGATCGCCCTCAGGAGGAAGAAGACTTTGAGGCCCAGCCCACTCCGACACCACAAGCGTCGTCTGCGTTTCGTAGGCTTCGCAAAGGTCCACGGCCTCAAGTCCAGTCTGCAGAAATTCCGGCTGCATCAGCCGAAGACAATGAAGAAGCACCTCCAGAACCCACTCCCCCGCTCCATCAAGATGCAGTTCTCCAGGAGAACGTGCCTGAGGTTGTCCCTCCAACTACAAACACTGAAGCCAATGTGGAGCCCGCCCCACCAAATGCTTCAGCGGACAGCGAAGCCACTGAGCCAGATACTTTAGTTCCTGAATCTGCTACAGGTCCACAGTTTGATTATCACATAGAGCATAGGCCTCATGTCCAGAAGCCAGTCCCAAGGCTTCCAAGGTTCCCAGGTCCTGCATCAGCACCTGGCTCCTTTGATATAAACAGCTTCAAGGCAGACAATACATTTTTCAATAGCTCCAAGAACCCCTATTCAAGGGAAAGGATTGTATCAGACAGGTTCTGGAGCTATTCTCAGCGCAGCTATTATTCATGTATCTTATACAACCAAGGCCGCATCTTTCCGCACAAGCGCCTTGAGGTTGAAGCCATTGCTGGTCTGCCATGTCTTGAGGAAGCTTTGGACTGCTTCAGGCAAGTGGGTCTGCTGCCGTTTGTGACAGATGAAGAGCACTGGAATGAAGAGCTTCTGCTTCAGTTCTATGCCACCCTTCATATAAAAGGATACAATCGAGATCCGAAGACTTGGATCCTGGAGCGGATGACTGGCAATGTCCATCATGAAGCCAATGCATTTGATATCATTGAGCTCACCGGCCTGCCCACTCTAGGCGAATTCTTCGAGGAAGGCTGCCAACCACATTCTGAAGCAATTGAGAGCATTTTCCAGAGACCTGAACCAAATATGAGTCAAATGCTCTCAATGATGAAGCCATTGCCTCAGGATGCACCCTATCCAACTGAGTTCTTCGTTGAAGACCTAGAGTACCAGCCCAGGACCATATATCACATTATCCGGCGGACTCTCTGGCCCATCAAGGGACACTCACCACATGCCAAGATTGAGGGTGCAATGAAGACTCTCATATTCTATATCATGCATGGCAAATGCTTCAACGCACAGGACCTCTTCATACGCCAACTTGCAGCGTCAGGCTCGGACTTATTTGGTCTAAAGTTCTATGCCCCTTGGGTGATGAGGCTGATCAAACTGCACTCTACGATCCAGTATCAGCCCTCAGCCCGAAACCATCGGATCTTCCTGCCAGATGTGGATATCTCTGCTGAAGCAATATACCCTGAGCCTGCCAAGCAACCGATAAGTCTTCAGAATGCTGAACACCAGAGCTTCACGCAGAATGTTGAAGGTGTTGAAGCCATATCCAGGGTCTATCCGATGGCTGGCACTACACGTGCACCAGCATCTACTGAAGCCACAGATAGCACAAATGCTCCAAGACCCAAGAAGCGTGCTCGTGTCCTCACTGACCGAGAGCTTCTTGTGGCCCTTCACCAAAAGCAAGATAGGCATCACAACTGGCTGAAACGTCAGATGAAGAGCCTCTTGGTGGATGTCAATCGTCTTCGAAACCTTGCCACCAAGAATGCCTTCGTTACACATGAGACTTGCCGTCGTACATGGAAAGGGCTCTCAATGATCTGCACTGAAGCTGAACTTGAAGAGGATGGCTTCACAGAGCGCTTCAAATTTGACACCACACCTCCTAGAAGGGCTGTGATGCGCAACACACCGTCACTTGAAGACTCTGAGTTTTCTTCATCTGCTGCCACAGTTACTGCAAGGATCATTGATGAAGACGACGATGCTACTTCACCACCACCTGCTTCAGCACCTCAAAGCTCTGCACCGCCAAACAACTCCACCGACCCTGCTGCGCCTGGGAACGCGTAGAAAACTCTATGTCTTCAAACCTTTTTGGTCATTCCTGACAAAAGGGGGAGAAGCATATGATGTTTATAGTCTTCAAGCGGGTCAATATGGGCGGGTGCCTTATGTTTTGTTATACTTTGCTTCGTGTTTACAACTCTTGTTTTTGCTTCATTTGGTTCTTTGAGTTGTAAACACTAAAACTCGATGGTCGTCTGCTACTTGTTTACCACTCTATTTGCGAAGATAAATTCCGCATGTGCGATGATAAATTCCGCACTTATCTCATTCTGCAGACATCCATTTTCCATTATGCATGTCATTATCTTCATATACTTTCACATGCATAGTGGATTGTCATCATAAGCTGAAGCGGATCTCCACAAGTACAACCTGCCATGTGCATTTGCATTCCAAAAGCAAATTGACTTATATGCACATCTTCAGGGGGAGCCCTTGCAACTTATGAAGACAATCCCTTTGCAAACTTCACACTTTATATTCCCCGTTGAAAACTTCAACTAGTTTGTCATCAATCACCAAAAAGGGGGAGATTGTAAGTGCATCTAGTGCCACCCCTAGTTGGTTTTGGAGTATTGACGACAAACCTAGTTGAGGGACTAATGTGTCTGTGAGAATTGCAGGAAAACACAGGTAGAAGTCCCTCATTGATTCGGTTTCACTACCAGAGATGACCCCTAAAAATGTATGAAGACATTGAAGACAAAGGTGGTATATGAAGATATTCACATTGAAGACTATGACAAAAGAAGACACGTTATGAAGCCTATGGAGCTCGAAGACTTAGATCTTTCGTAGTTATTTTTATTTTGTGTTGAGTCATAGGAACCACCGTACTGTTAAGTGGGGTCCAGGAGAACCAGTTAGAATGACTGAAGTGATGCCTAAATCAAAAACCTATGTCTTCGAGTGAAGACAATGAGAGCGAATCTTGTCCAGAGCCGGACAAGTCAGCTTTGCTTGTAGCCCAAGTAAAGTTGCCATGAGAGTTCGAAATCTGACCGTTGAGACACGTGTCAGTTCCTTAGTGACCCAGGGTCATTTCGGATAAATCAGGTCGGGTTGCCAAGTGGCTATAAATAGCCCACCCCCACAACCATAAACGGTTGGCTGCTCAGATTTCAGTGCACGGCTTTTGTCGTTTGAGAGCAACCCACCTCGAAGCCTTTGAGAGAAAATTCCTAGTGAGGAGAAAAGCCCTAACCACCCAGAGCCAGAGTAAATTGGGCATCACTTAAGTCTTCTTGTCTGTGTGATTTGAAGACTTATTACACTTGGGGACTGTGAATCCTCCAGACGGTTAGGCGTCGCGTTCAGAGCATCCAAGAGACATTGTGGATTGCCAGTGAACGAAGTTTGTGAAGGTTTGGGAGTCTACCTTGAAGACTTACCAGAGTGATTGGGCGAGGACTAAGTGACCTTAGCTCAAGGAGAATACGGTGAGGACTTGGTGTACTGAACTGTGTGTTCAGGACTGGGTGTCCGGGACTGTGTGTCCTAAGGTTTAAATACCTAGCCGCTCCAACCAGACGTACAGTTGTCACAGCAACTGGAACTGGTCCAACATATCATTGTCTTCAACGAGTCACTGGTTTCATCTTCACTTCCTCTTCTTACTGTCACACATTGTGAAGCCATTGCATGCTTGCTTTATCTTTAGTCTTCACAACGTGAATGTATGAACTGTTTGGCTTCATAACTTCTTCCTACCTGATCCTTATTACACTGCAGTTGTTTGTCATTGTGCTTTCACTCTATTGAATACATGACCATGGCTGGCCTAGTGTAATCTAACTTCCGCTGCATAGTAATAGGCATAATCTTCGCTGTTTGTCTTCATAACTCTCACGTATTGAAGACTTTCGTAAAAATCGCCTATTCACCCCCCCCCCCCTCTAGTCGATATAACGCACTTTCAATTCCGATGATGGGCTTCCTCAAATGCCCGAGGTCTTCATGAGCAAGCAAGTTGGATGCACACCCACTTAGTTTCAGTTAGAGCTTTCATACACTTATAGCTCTAGTGCATCCGTTGCATGGCAATCCCTACTCACTCACATTGATATCTATTGATGGGCATCTCCATAGCCCGTTGATACGCCTAGTTGATGTGAGACTATCTTCTCCTTTTTGTCTTCTCCACCATCATATTCTATTCCACCTATAGTGCTATGTCCTTGGCTCAGGCTCATATATTGCGTGAAAGTTGAAAAGGTTTGAGAACGTAAAAAGTATGAAACAATTGCTTGGCTTGTCATTGGGGTTGTGCATGATGTGAATATTTTGTGTGGTGAAGATGGAGCATAGCCAGACTATATGATTTTGTAGGGATAACTTTCTTTGACCATGTTATTTTGAAAAGACATGATTGCTTTATTAGTAGGCTTGAAGTATTATTGTTTTTATGTCAAATGATAGACTATTGCTTTGAATCACTCGTGTCTTAATATTCATGCCATGATTAGAATGTGATCAAGATTATGCTAGGTAGCATTCCACATCAAAAATTATCTTTTTTATCATTTACCTACTCGAGGACGAGCAGGAATTAAGCTTGGGGATGCTGATACGTCTCCGTCGTATCTATAATTTTTGATTGTTCCATGCCAATATTCTACTGCTTTCATATACTTTTGGCAACTTTTTATACTATTTTTGGGACTAACATATTGATCCAGTGCCCAGTGCCAGTTCCTGTTTGTTGCATGTTTTTTGTTTCGCAGAATATCCATATCAAACGGAGTCCAAACGGGATAAAAATTGACGGAGATTTTTTTGGAATATATATGATTTTTGGGAAGAAAAATCCACGTGAGACGGTGCCCGAGGTGGCCACGAGGCAGGGGGGCGCGCCCCTGGCCCTCGTGCGCCACCCGTAAGGCGGTTGATGTCCTTCTTTAGCCGCAAGAAAGCTAATATCCGGATAGAGATCGTGTCAAAATTTCAGCCCAATTGGAGTTACGGATCTCCGGGAATATAAGAAACGGTGAAAGGGAAGAATCTAACAACGCAGAAACAGAGAGAGATAGATCCAATCTCGGAGGGGCTCTCGCCCCTCCCTTGCCATGGAGGCCATGGACCAGAGGGGAAACCCTTCTCCCATCTAGGGAGGAGGTCAAGGAAGAAGAAGAAGTAGGGGGGCTCTCTCCCCCTCGCTTGCGGTGGCACCGGAGTGCCACCGGGGGCCATCATCATCACCGCGATCTACACCAACACCTCTGCCATCTTCATCAACATCTCCATCACCTTCCCCCCTCTATCTACAGCGGTCCACTCTTCCGCAGCCCGTTGTACTCTCTACTTGAACATGGTGCTTTATGCTGCATATTATTATCCAATGATGTGTTGCCATCCTATGATGTCTGAGTAGATTTTCGTTGTCCTATCGATGGTTGATGAATTGCTATGATTGATTTAATTTTCTTGTGGTTATGTTGTTGTCCTTTTTTCCCATCATATGATTGCGCGCGTGGATCACACCCTAGGGTTAGTTGTATGTTGATAGGACTATGTATTGGAGGGCAAGAGTGATAGAAGCTTCAACCTAGCATAGAAATTGATGCATATGAGATTGAAGGGGGACCAATATATCTTAATGCTATGGTTGGGTTTTACCTTAATGAACGTTAGTAGTTGCAGATGCTTGCTAATAGTTCCAATCATAAGTGTATAGAATTCCAAGTCAGGGATGACATGCTAGCAGTGGCCTCTCCCACATAATACTTGCTATCGGTCTAGTAAAGTAGTCAATTGCTTAGGGGCAATTTCGCAACTCCTATCACCACTTTTCCACACTCGCTATATTTATTTTATTGTTTCTTTATCTAAACAGCCCCTACTTTTTATTTACGTACTCTTTATTATCTTGCAAACCTATCCAACAACACCTACAATGTACTTCTAGTTTCATACTTGTTCTAGGTAAAGCGAACGTCAAGCGTGCGTAGAGTTGTATCGGTGGTCAATAGAAGTTGAGGGAATATTTGTTCTACCTTTAGATCCTCGTTGGGTTCGACACTCTTACTTATCGAAACTGTTGCGATCCCCTATACTTGTGGGTTATCACATACCGAGAATTTGTGAGCAAGGGAAAGCTGTATACAGGGCCTAAAAAGGAAAAAGGTAGTTTTGAAGATCCCCTGGACACCCTGACACACGTCTGCGCCGCTTTTCGCCTTGGTGCAAGATCCTTTGAGAGGAGCAATCAACGATCTTTAAGAAAAAGGGGCCTGGAAAAGGGCCCTTGTACGACCGTGAAGTTATTAGATCTTAACGAACCTATGATATGAGAGGAGAAAGAAAGAAAAAGGAAAAGGGAAGAAAAAATGTTTGAGGTCCGAATAGGGTCGAGCCGCACTCTGAACCTCGTCTGCAATGTGCCTCCGTCGTTGCCTAAGGTATTTTCAGTGCGTAGTTATGCACACACGGTACATATGCTGCAGTTAGATAGGGCGATTGACGGAGGCAGAACTGCTAGTCCAGCTTTGGATTGACCAAGCTGTCGTTCTGCAGGGTAGGCCGGACTCATTTAACAGTGTCTGGAGGCTTGATAACCGCTGAAGTGTTCGGCTTGATGAAGCCGCTCTGTACCTCGGCTACAAGGGCCGCGGTGTGCTCCTTAGTACGGAGGGAGCACTCCATGTTTCCATTGACTGTGATAACTGAAGGAAATATGCCCTAGAGGTAAGGTTATTATTTATTTCCTTATATCATGATAAATGTTTATTATTCATGCTAGAATTGTATTAACTGGAAACATGATACATGTGTGAATACATAGACAAACAGAGTGTCACTGGTATGCCTCTACTTGACTAGCTCGTTTATCAAAGATGGTTATGTTTCCTAGCCATAGACATGAGTTGTCATTTGATTAAACGGGATCACATCATTAGGAGAATTATGTGATTGACTTGACCCATTCCGTTAGCTTAGCACTTGATCGTTTAGTATGTTGCTATTGCTTTCTTCATGACTTATACATGTTCCTATGACTATGAGATTATGCAACTCCCGTTTACTGGAGGAACACTTTGTGTGCTACCAAATGTCACAACGTAACTGGGTGATTATAAAGGTGCTCTACATGTGTCTCCAAAGGTACTTGTTGAGTTGGCGTATTTCGAGATTAGGATTTGTCACTCCGATTGTCGGAGAGGTATCTCTGGGCCCACTCAGTAATGCACATCACTATAAGCCTTGCAAGCATTGTAACTAATGAGTTAGTTGCGAGATGATATACTACAGAACGAGTAAATAGACTTGCCGGTAATGAGATTGAACTAGGTATTGAGATACCGACGATCGAATCTCGGGCAAGTAACATACCTATGACAAAGGGAACAACGTATGTTGTTATTCGGTTTGACCAATAAAGATCTTCGTAGAATATGTGGGAGCCAATATGAGCATCCAGGTTCCGCTATTGGTTATTGACCGGAGACGTGTCTCGGTCATGTCTACATAGTTCTCGAACCCGTAGGGTCCGCACGCTTAATGTTCGGTGACGATCGGTATTATGAGTTTTTGTGTTTTGATGTACCGAAGGTATTTCAGAGTCCCGGATATAATCACGGACATAACGAGGAGTCTCGAAATGGTCGAGACATAAAGATCGATATATTGGACGACTATGTTCAGACACTAGAAAGGTTTTGGACATATACCGGAGTACCGGGGGTTACCGGAACCCCCCGGGGGCTTAATGGGCCTACATGGGCCTTAGTGGAAATAGAGGGAAGCAAGGGGAGTGTGGGGCACGCCCCCCAAGGCCCAAACCGAATTGGTTTAGGGCAAGGGGGGCCGGCCCCCTCTTTCCTTCTCCTCCTCTCCCTTTCCTTCCCCCTCTCCTACTCCTACTAGGAAAAGGAGGAGTCCTACTCCTAGTGGGAGTAGGACTCCCCCTCTTGGCGCGCCTCTCCCTGGCCGGCCACCTCCTCCCCCTTGCTCCTTTATATACTGGTGCAGGGGGGCACCCCATAGACACAACAATTGATCATTGATCTCTTAGCCGTGGGCGGTGCCCCCCTCCACCATAATCTACCTCGATCATATCGTATCGGTGCTTAGGCGAAGCCCTGCGTCGGTAGCATCATCATCACCGTCACCACACCGTCGTGCTGACGAAACTCTCCTGTGAAGCTTTGCTGGATCGGAGCTCGCGGGACGTCATCGAGTTGAACATGTGCAGAACTCGGAGGTGCCGCACGTTCGGTACTTGGATCGGTTGGATCGTGAAAACGTATGACTACATCAACCGCGTTGTGCTAACGCTTCCGCATTTGGTCTACGAGGGTACGTAGACACACTCTCCCCTCTCATTGCTATGCATCACCATGATCCTGTGTGTGCGTAGGAATTTTTTTGAAATTACTACGTTCCCCAATAGTGGCATCCGAGCCAGGTTTATGCGTAGATGTTATATGCACGAGTAGAACACAAGTGAGTTGCGGGCGATAAAAGTCACACTGCTTACCAGCATGTCATACTTTGGTTCAACGGTATTGTTGGATGAAGAGTCCCAGACCGACATTACGCGTACGCTTAGGCGAGACTAGTTCTACCGACGTGCTTTGCACACAGGTGGCTGGCGGGTGTCAGTTTCTCCAACTTTAGTTGAACCGAGTGTGGCTACGCCCGGTCCTTGAGAAGGTTAAAACAACACTAACTTGACGAACTATCGTTGTGGTTTTGATGCATAGGTAAGAACGGTTCTTGCTCAGCCCGTAGCAGCCACGTAAAACTTGCAACAACAAAGTAGAGGACGTCTAACTTGTTTTTGCAGGGCATGTTGTGATGTGATATGGTCAAGACATGATGCTATATTTATTGTATGAGATGATCATGTTTTGTGACCGAGTTATCGGCAACTGGCAGGATCCATATGGTTGTCGCTTTATTGTATGCAATGAAATCGCCCTGTAATTGCTTTACTTTATCACTAAGCGGTAGCGATAGTCGTAGAAGAAATAGTTGGCGAGACGACAACGATGCTACGATGGAGATCAAGGTGTCGCACCGGTGACTATGGTGATCATGACGGTGCTTTGGAGATGGAGATCAAAGGCACAAGATGATGATGGCCATATCATATCACTTATATTGATTGCATGTGATGTTTATATTTTATGCATCTTATTCTGCTTTGTTTGACGGTAGCATTATAAGATGATCTCTCACTAAATTTCAAGGTAAAAGTGTTCTCCCCGAGTATGCACCGTTGCCAAAGTTCATCGTGCCGAGACACCACGTGATGATCGGGTGTGATAAGCTCAACATTAATCTACAACGGGTGCAAGACAGTTTTGCACACGCAGAATACTCGGGTTAAATTGACCAGCCTAGCATATGCAGATATGGCCTCGGAACACTGAGACCGAAAGGTCGAGCGTGAATCATATAGTAGATATGATCAACATAGTGATGTTCACCATTGAAAACTACTCCATTTCACGTGATGATCGGTTATGGTTTAGTTGATATGAATCACGTGATCACTTAGATGATTAGAGGGATGTCTATCTAAGTGGGAGTTCTTAAGTAATTTGATTAATTGAACTTAAATTTATCATGAACTTAGTACCCGATAGTATTTTGCTTGTCTATGTTATTGTAGATAGATGGCCCGTGCTATTGTTCCGTTGAATTTTAATGCGTTCCTTGAGAAAGCAAGGTTGAAAAATGATGGTAGCAATTACACGGACTGGGTCCGTAACATGAGGACTATCCTCATTGCTGCACAGAAGAATTATGTCCTGGAAGCACTGCTAGGTGTACCACCCGCGCCGGCAACTGCAGACATTGTGAATGCCTGGCAGATGTGTGTTGATTACTACTCGATAGTTCAATGTGCCATGCTTTACGGCTTAGAACCGGGATTCAATGAAGTTTTGAACATCATGGAGCATATGAGATGTTCCAGGAGTTGAAGTTAACATTTCAAGCAAATGCCCGGATTGAGAGATATGAAGTCTCCAATAAGTTCTACAGCTGCAAGATGGAGGAGAATAGTTCTGTCAGTGAGCATATACTCAGAATGTCTGGGTACTGCAATCACTTGATTCAACTGGGAGTTAATCTTCCAGATGATAGTGTTATCGACAGAATTCTTCAATCACTACCACAAAGCTACAAGAGCTTCGTGGTGAACTATAATATGCAAGGGATGGATAAGACAATTCCCGAGCTCTTCGCGATGCTAAAGGCTGCGGAGGTAGAAATCAAAAAGGAGCATCAAGTCTTGATGGTTAACAAAACCACCAGTTTCAAGAAAAAGGGTAAAGGGAAGAAGAAGGGGAACTTCAAGAAGAACGGCAAGCAAGTTGCTGCTCAAGAGAAGAAACCCAAATCTGGACCTAAACCTGAGACTGAGTGCTTCTACTACAAAGGAACTGGTCACTGGAAGCGGAACTGCCCCAAGTATTTGGCGGATAAGAAGGATGGCAAGGTGAATAAAGGTATATGTGATATACATGTTATTGATGTGTACCTTACCAGAGCTCGCAGTAGCACCTAGGTATTTGATACTAGTTCTGTTGGTAATATTTGCAACTCAAAACAGGGACTACGGATTAAGCGAATACTAGCTAAGGATGAGGTGACGATGCGCGTGGGAAATGGTTCCAAAGTCGATGTGATCGCCGTCGACACGCTACCTCTACATCTATCTTCGGGATTAGTTTTAGACCTGAATAATTGTTATTTGGTGCTAGCGTTGAGCATGAACATTATATCTGGATCTTGTTTGATGCGAGACGGTTATTCATTTAAATCTGAGAATAATAGTTGTTCTATTTATATGAGTAATATCTTTTATGGTCATGCACCCTTGAAGAATGGTCTATTTGTGTTAAATCTCGATAGTAGTGACACACATATTCATAATGTTGAAGCCAAAAGATGCAGAGTTGATAATGATAGTGCAACTTATTTGTGGCACTGGCGTTTAGGTCATATTGGTGTAAAGCGCATGAAGAAACTCCATACTGATGGACTTTTGGAATCACTTGATTATGAATCACTTGGTACTTGCGAACCATGCCTAATTGGCAAGATGACTAAAACGCCGTTCTCCGGAACAATGTAGCGAGCAACAGACTTGTTGGAAATCATACATATTGATGTATGTGGTCCAATGAATACTGAGGCTCGCGGCGGGTATCGTTATTTCCTCACCTTCACAGATGATTCAAGAAGATATGGGTATATCTACTTAATGAAACATAAGTCTGAAACATTTGAAAAGTTCAAAGAATTTCAGAGTGAAGTGGAAAATCATCATAACAAGAAAATAAAGTTTCTATGATCTGATCATGGATGAGAATATTTGAGTTACGAGTTTGGTCTACATTTGAAACAATGCGGAATAGTTCCGCAACTGACGCCACCCGGAATACCATAGCGTAATGGTGTGTCTGAACGTCGTAATCGTACTTTACTAGATATGGTGCGATCTATGATGTCTCTTACTGATTTACCGCTATCATTTTGGGGTTATGCTTTAGAGACGGCTGCATTCACGTTAAATAGGGCACCATCAAAATCCATTGAGACGACACCTTATGAACTATGGTTTGGCAAGAAACCAAAACTGCCATTTCTTAAAGTTTGGGGCTGCGATGCTTATGTGAAAACACTTCAACCTGATAAGCTCGAACCCAAATCAGAGAAATGTGTCTTCATAGGATACCCAAAGGAAACTGTTGGGTACACCTTCTATCACAGATCCGAAGGCAAGACATTCGTTGCTAAGAATGGATCCTTTCTAGAGAAAGAGTTTCTCTCGAAAGAAGTGAGTGGGAGGAATGTAGAACTTGATGAGGTAACTGTACCTGCTCCCTTATTGGAAAGTAGTTCATCACAGAAACCGGTTCCTGTGACACCTACACCAATTAGTGAGGAAGCCAATGATGATGATCATGAAATTTCAGATCAAGTTACTACCGAACCTAGTAGATCAACCAGAGCAAGATCCGCACTAGAGTGGTACGGTAATCCTGTTCTGTAGGTCATGTTACTTGACCATGACGAACCTACGAACTATGAGGAAGCGATGATGAGCCCAGATTCCGCAAAATGGCTTAAGGCCATGAAATCTGAGATGGGATCCATGTATAAGAACAGAGTGTGGACTTTGGTTGACTTGCTCGATGATCGACAAGCCATCGAAAATAAATGGATCTTCAAGAAGAAGACAAATGCTGATGGTAATGTTACTGTCTACAAAGCTCGACTTGTTGTGAAAGGTTTTCGACAAGTTCAAGGAGTTGACTATGATGAGACCTTCTCACCCGTAGCAATGCTTAAGTCCGTCCGAATCATGTTAGCTATTGCCGCATTTTCTGATTATGAAATTTTGCAAATGGATGTAAAGACTGAATTCCTGAATGGATTTCTGGAAGAAGAGTTGTATATGATGCAACCTGAAGGTTTTATCGATCCAAATGGTGCTAACAAAGTGTGCAAGCTCCAGCGATCCATTTATGGACCGGTGCAAGCCTCTCGGAGTTGGAATAAACATTTTGATAGTGTGATCAAAGCATATGGTTTTATACAGACTTTTGGAGAAGCTTGTATTTACAAGAAAGTGAGTGGGAGCTCTGTAGCATTTCTAATATTATATGTGGATGACATATTGTTGATTGGAAATGATATAGAATTTCTGGATAGCATAAGAGGATACTTGAATAAGAGTTTTTCAATGAAAGACCTCGGTGAAGCTGCTTACATATTGGGCATCAAGATCTCTAGAGATAGATCAAGACGCTTAATTGGATTTTCACAAAGCACATACCTTGACAAAGTTTTGAAGAAGTTCAAAATGGATCAGGCAAAGAAAGGGTTCTTGCCTGTGTTACAAGGTGTGAAGTTGAGTAAGACTCAATGCCCGACCACTGCAGAAGATAGAGAGAAAATGAAAGATGTTCCCTATGCTTCAGCCATAGGCTCTATCATGTATGCAATGTTGTGTACCAGACCTGATGTGTGCCTTGCTATTAGTTTAGTAGGGAGGTACCAAAGTAATCTAGGAGTGGATCACTGGACAACGGTCAAGAACATCCTGAAGTACCTGAAAAGGACTAAGGATATGTTTCTCGTTTATGGAGGTGACAAAGAGCTCATCGTAAATGGTTGCGTTGATGCAAGCTTTGACACTGATCCGGACGATTCTAAGTCGCAAACCGGATACGTGTTTATATTGAACGGTGGAGCCGTCAGTTGGAGCAATTCTAAATAGAGCGTCGTGGCGGGATCTACATGTGAAGCGGAGTACATTGCTGCTTCGGAAGCAGCGAATGAAGGAGTCTGGATGAAGGAGTTCATATCCGATCTAGGTGTCATACCTACTGCATCAGGTCCAATGAAAATCTTTTGTGACAATACTAGTGCAATTGCCTTGGCAAAGGAATCCAGATTTCACAAGAGAACCAAACACATCAAGAGACGCTTCAACTCCATCTGGGATCAAGTCTAGGTGGGAGACATAAATATTTGCAAGATACATACGGATCTAAATGTTGCAGACCCGTTGACTAAGCCTCTTCCACGAGCAAAACATGATCAGCACCAAGGCTCCATGGGTGTTAGAATCATTACTGTGTAATCTAGATTATTGACTCTAGTGCAAGTGGGAGACTGAAGGAAATATGCCCTAGAGGCAATAATAAAGTTATTATTTATTTCCTTATATCATGATAAATGTTTATTATTCATGCTAGAATTGTATTAACCGGAAACATGATACATGTGTGAATACATAGACAAACAGAGTGTCACTAGTATGCCTCTACTTGACTTGCTCGTTTATCAAAGATGGTTATGTTTCCTAGCCATAGACATGAGTTGTGATTTGATTAAACGGGATCACATCATTAGGAGAATGATGTGATTGACTTGACCCATTCCGTTAGCTTAGCACTTGATCATTTAGTATGTTGCTATTGCTTTCTTCATGACTTATACATGTTCCTATGACTATGAGATTATGCAACTCCCGTTTACCGGAGGAACACTTTGTGTGCTACCAAACGTCACAACGTAACTGGGTGATTATAAAGGTGCTCTACAGGTGTCTCCAAAGGTACTTGTTGAGTTGGCATATTTCAAGATTAGGATTTGTCACTCCGATTGTCGGAGAGGTATCTCTGTGCCCACTCGGTAATGCACATCACTATAAGCCTTGCAAGCATTGTAACTAATGAGTTAGTTGCGGGATGATGTATTACGGAACGAGTAATGAGACTTGTCGGTAACGAGATTGAACTAGGTATTGAGATACCTACGATCGAATCTCGGGCAAGTAACATACCGATGACAAAGGGAACAACGTATGTTGTTATGCGGTTTGACCGATAAAGATCTTCGTAGAATATGTGGGAGCCAATATGATCATCCAGGTTCCGCTATTGGTTATTGACCAGAGACATGTCTCGGTCATGTCTACATAGTTCTCGAACCCGTAGGGTCCGCACGCTTAAAGTTCGGTGACGATCGGTTTTATGAGTTTTTGTGTTTTGATGTACCGAAGGTAGTTTGGAGTCCCGGATATGATCACGGACATAATGAGGAGTCTCGAAATAGTCAAGATGTAAAGATCGATATATTGGACGACTATGTTCGGACACTAGAAAGGTTCCTGAAGGTTTCGGACATATACCGGAGTACTGGGGGTTACCGGAACCCCCTGGGGGCTTAGTGGGCCTACATGGGCCTTAGTGGAAATAGAGGGCAGCAAGGGGAGTGTGGGGCACGCCCCCCAAGGCCCAAACAAAATTGGTTTAGGGCAAGGGGGGCCGACCCCCTCTTTCCTTCTCCTCCTCTCCCTTTCCTTCCCCCTCTCCTACTCCTACTAAGAAAAGGAAGAGTCCTACTCCTAGTGGGAGTAGGACTCCCCCTCTTGGCGCGCCTCTCCCTGGCCGGCCGCCTCCTCCCCCTTGCTCCTTTATATACTGGTGCAGGGGGGCACCCCATAGACACAACAATTGATCATTGATCTCTTAGCCGTGTGCGGTGCCCCCTCCACCATAATCTACCTCGATCATATCATAGCGGTGCTTAGGCAAAGCCCTGCGTCGGTAGCATCATCATCACCATCACCACGCCGTCGTGCTGACGAAACTCTCATGTGAAGCTTTGCTAGATCGGAGCTCGCGGGACGTCATCGAGTTGAACATGTGCAGAACTCGGAGGTGCCATATGTTCGGTACTTGGATCGGTCGGATCATGAAGACGTACGACTACATCAACCGCGTTGTGCTAACGCTTCCGCATTCGGTCTACGAGGGTACGTAGACACACTCTCCCCTCTCGTTGCTATGCATCACCATGATCATGTGTGTGCGTAGGAATTTTTTTGAAATTACTACGTTCCCCAACAATAACGCCGCGGGGTCCAGGCATTTTGAGCTTTAAGTAAGCATAATGGGGGACTACATTGAAGCGGGCGAAGGCGGTATGTCCGAGCAATGCATGATAACCACTTCGGAAGGGGACGATGTCGAAGATCGGGTCTTCACTTCGGAACTTGTCCGGTGAACTGAAGACTACTTCCAATGTTAATGAACCCGTGCAGCGGGCTTCGACGTCGGGTATCACTCCTTTGAAGGTGGTGTTACTAGGCTTTATTCTTGATGGGTCAATACCCATTTTACGAACAGTGTCTTGATAAATCAAGTTAATACTGTTGTCGCCGTCCATAAGGACTCGAGTGAGATGGAACCCATAGATAATTGGGTTGAGGACCAGAGCTGCCGAACCTCCATGGCGGATACTCGTCGGGTGGTCCCTGTGATCGAAGGTGGTCGGACAAGCCGACCATGAGTTGAATTTAGGGGCGACAGGCTCTACGGCATAGACATCCCTTGGTGCGCGCTTGCATTCTCTCTTGGGGATATGTGTGACATATGTCATGTTCATTGTTTTCACCTCAGGGGGAAATTTCTTTTGTCCCCTTGTTTTCGGTGGGCGGGGCTCTTCATCGTCCTCGCTTGGCGACCCTTTCCCCTTATGTTCGGTGTTTAACTTACCGGCCTGTTTAAAGACCCAACAATTTCTGTTGGAATGATTGGCACACTTGTTAGGGGTGCCATGAATCTGGCAAGGCCGACCGAGTATTTTGTCTAGATTGGATGGACCGTCTTTATTTCCTTTGAATGGCTTCTTCCGTTGATCGGATTTAGAGCCACTGAATCTGGCGTTAACTGATGTGTCTTCAGTTTCTTCATTGTTTTTTCAATGCTTATGTTTGTTGTGTCGTGGCCCGCCATTGCCATCCCTGGCTTCGGAGGTGCCAGGGTCGCTGGCACTGTTGCTTCTACAGGCCAACCAGCTGTCCTCTCCCACGCAGAAGCGGGTCATGAGTGCGGTGAGGGCTGCCATAGACTTCGGTTTTTCCTGGCCGAGGTGTCGGGCGAGCCATTTGTCGCGGACGCTATGTTTAAAGGCCGCAAGGGCTTCAGCGTCCGTACAATCAACGATTTGGTTCTTTTTAATTAAGAACCTAGTCCATAGTTTGCGGGCTGACTCTCCGGGTTGCTGGACTATATGACTAAGGTCATCGGCATCCGGAGGCCGGACATAGGTACCTTGGAAGTTGTCTCTAAAGGCGTCCTCTAGATCTTCCCGGCTACCAATAGAGTTTTCTGGGAGGCTGTTTAACGAGTGTCGTGCTGGTACTTTCAGCTTTAATGGGAGGTATTTGATTGCGTGGAGATCGTCACCGCGAGCCATGTGAATATGGAAAAGAAAGTCCTCAATCCATACCGCGGGATCTATCGTTCCATTGTATGATTCAATGTTTACGTGTTTAAACCCTTCTGGAAACTAGTGTTGCATTACCTCGTCGGTAAAGCATAAGGGGTGTGCAGCGCCTTTGTATCGGGCAATGTCACGATGGAGTTCGGATGACATATGTGTTCGGTTTTCAGCCCGGGTGAGGTTATGCCTATCACGCCAGGCTTGACGGTCGTCTTCTCGCGTCGGGGCACGCCCCCTTGATCCATATATTGATCTAGCTTGACCAACTCTTTGCCTCTATGGCGAGGTGGAGCGGGTTGGTATTCTGCGTAAGCAGCCACTTTGTCTCGCCCACGTGGTGGTTAGTCTGGTTCATCAGTGCGGTCATATCTTAGCAGTATTGGCTCAAGGGCCTCGTCATCGAATTGTGGCAGTAGACGATGCTTCGGATAACTCTTTGTTGGGCGCTCAAGGCCATATTCGTCGGGGGCTAGGACCTGGGTCCATCTGTCATTGAGCGTATCCTGTTCGGCCTGAAGCTGTTGCTGTTTTTTTAGGCTCCTCGCAGTTGCAATGAGCTATCGCTTGAAGCGTTCTTGCTCGAGGGGTTCCTCTAGCACGATGAAATCTTCGTTGCCGAGGCTGACATCCTCCTCGGAGATTGGTAGATAGTTACTATCTTCCAAATCCTCATTCCCGACCGGCTCATTGGGGTTAACTTGTCCCTCCTCCCATTAATCCTGCTCGGATGCAGGCTTGACCGGGTCTTCTGGATCTTTGGCATCGGCCGGAGTGTTATTATCTCCGGTGACGGCATTGCTTTCCTTCTCGCGACGTGATTTTGAGCAGCGCCGCTGCCATCGACATTTTGGTGGTGCCTCGACGGGCTTGTCTTCACTTGGATCCTTCTTGCCGTAGTCGTCATCCTTTTTGGGTGTATCCACCATATACACATCATATGTGGAGGTGGCCATCCAGCGCCCGGTAAAGGGCGGGTCTTGGCCTGGTTTGTCTCCAGCATCATTGTCCATGCAGTCGATGTCTTCGGAGGCGTAGTCGAGCATGTCGGTTAAGTCTTCGATAGTGGCTACAAAGTGGGTGGTGGGTGGGATGCAAAATTCCCTGTGCTCAGCCCTTAGTTCGTGCTAGGCGTGGTTCGGAAGTGATGCTTCCGTAATGGCGAGGGCTTGCATTAAGTCCAAGGCACCGCTTAAGAGCGAAGGCCGGACGGGGAACCGAGGACCTGCGGGGCTAGGCATGGCAGATTCTACCAGGTTGTGCTCACTAGACGCAGGCCTTGAGAGTTCGGAGTTGGCATCCAGAAGCAAGTTCGGCTCTCCGGTGACAGGGAGAGTCCTGCTTAATTCCAGGTTCGCCGAAGACATAGTTGCCTTTGGGTCTTCGGGAAAGAGCTCCATAGTAGGAGAGAGTTCGGTGGGTTTCAGACACCCATCTTCGATGAAGTGATTTGCACTGGATCTAAGGCCATGGCAGGGATGATAGTTGGTCTTTGAGCGGTGCCTGATGACGGATCCGATGAATTTCCTTCTTGGAGATGAGGAATAGTGGTCGAGGTCGTGAACCCTTTGAAGATCAAGTCTCCTCGGATATTGGCGACGTAATTTAGGCTCCCGAATCTGATCTGATGACCAGGGTGTAGCTATCAATCTGTTCAAGGTGGACAATTGAATTGGCACACAGAGCAAAGCCGCCGAACACAAAAAGCTGACTGGGGAGGAAGATTTCCCCAGAAACAACATCGTTGTTGAGTATCGATCGAGCCATCGAACCTTCCGTTGACGACACAGTGGAACTCTCAATGAAAGCACCAATGCCGGTGTCAAAACCGGCTGATCTCGGGTAGGGGGTCCCGAACTATGCGTCTGAGGATCGAAGGTAATAGGAGACAAAGGGGACACGATGCTTACCCAGGTTCGGGCCCTCTTAATGGAGGTAAAACCCTACGTCCTGCTTGATTGTATTTGACGAATATGGGGGTTACAAGAGTCGATCTACCTCGAGATCGTAATGGACAAACCCTAGATGTCTAGCCTATACGAATTCTGATAGCCTCTACGGACTAAATCCTCCAGTTTATAAAGACACCAGAGGGGCCTAGGATTGTATAGAGTCGATTTACAGAAGAAGGAAACTATACATCCGGACGCCAATCTTGCCATCCACGCAAAGGAGAGTCCTATCTGGACACGGGGCAAGGTCTTCTACCTTGTATCTTCACGGCCACCGGTTTGGCCCATAACACACAGCTCGGACACCCGAGGACCCCTTAATCCAAGACTCCCTCACTCGGAGTGACAAATCCTAATCTCGATCTATGCCAACTCAACAAACACCTTCGGAGATACCTGTAGAGCATCTTCATAATCACCCAGTTACGTTGTGACGTTTGATAGCACACAAGGTATTCCTCCGGTATCCGGGAGTTGCATAATCTCATAGTTGAAGGAATATGTATTTGACATTAAGAAAGCAATAGCAATAAAACTGAACAGTCATTATGCTAAGCTAACGAATGGGTCTTGTCCATCACATCATTCTCCTAATGATGTGATCCCATTATCAAATGATAACACATATCTATGGTTAGGAAACCTTAACCATCTTTGATCAACGAGCTAGTCTAGTAGAGGCTTACTAGGGACACGGTATTTGTGTATGTATTCACACATGTATTTAAGTTTCCGATCAATACAATTCTAGCATGAATAATAGACCTTTATCATGAATAAGGAAATATAAAATAATAACTTTATTATTGCCTCTAGGGCATATTTCCTTCAAAATATGTTCCAATATGATCTGAGAATATGTAACACAGACGGTCTTGAATATGGGTGTGGCTACATATGTTGTTGGCGTACCAGTGTGGGCCCCACTTGTGAGCATGGGAGAAATACAACACTAAGGGCCCCTTTGGTTCAGAGGATTCTAAAAAATGGGCATAAGAAAAACAAAAGAATAGGATAGGAATACATGTGTAAAACAGAGGATTGTAAACACAGGAATTCAGTCAACTTTGATATTTGGTTGAAAGGAATTGGAAAAATGTATGAATTCTAACAAACATGGTCAAACCAAATTCAAACAACATGAAAATGATTAGTTAGAATGTTATTATGCCACTAAGAATCTTATTCTTGTTCTTTGTACATAGGAATTTAAAAAGGAGGTCCAAGTGAATGTTAGAATTCCTATGTTTTTCCGTTGAAACTAGGTGTTGGGGAACGCAGTAATTTCAAAAAAAAAATCCTACGCACACACTAGATCTATCATGGTGATGCATAGCAACGAGAGAGAAGAGTGTTGCCACGTACCCTCGTAGACCGTAAGCGGAAGCGTTATGACAACGCGGTTGATGTAGTCGAACATCTTCATGATCCAACCAACCCTAGCACCGAAAGTACAGCACCTCCGCGATTTGCACACGTTCGGCTCGGCGATGTCCCACGAACTCTTGATCCAACTGAGTGCCGAGGGAGATCTTCGTCAGCACGACGGCGTGATGACGGTGATGATGAAGCTACCGGCGCAGGCCTTCACCTAAGCACTGCAACGATATGACCGATGTGGATTATGGTGGAGGGGGCACCGCACATGGCTAAGAGATCAATGATCAACTTCTGTGTCTATGGGGTTCCCCCTCCCCCGTATATAAAGGAGTGGAGGAGGGGGAGGGCCGACCTCTATGGTGCGCCCTCAAGGAGTCCTACTCCCACTGGGCCCCCCTTCCCTAGTTGGACTAGGAGAGAAGGAAGGGGGGAGAGGGAGGAAGGAAAGGGGGGCGCCACCCCCCCCTTCCTAGTCCAATTCGGGCCAAAGAGGGAGGGGGCGCATGGCCTGCCCTGGCTGCCTCTCTCTCTCTCCACTAAAGCCCATTAGGGCCCATATACTCCCCGGGGGGTTCCGGTAACCCCTCGGTACTCCGGTATATGCCCGAACTCACCCGAAACCATTCCGATGTCCAAACATAGGCTTCCAATATATCGATCTTTACGTCTCGACCAATTCGAGACTCCTCGCCATGTCCGTGATCATATTCGGGACTCCGAACTACCTTCGGTACATCAAAACACATAAACTCATAATACCGATCGTCACCGAACGTTAAGTGTGCGGACCCTACGGGTTCGAGAACTATGTAGACATGACCGAGACACGTCTCGGGTCAATAACCAATAGCGGAACCTGTATGTTCATATTGGCTCCCACATATTATACGAAGATCTTTATCGGTCAAACCGCATAATGATGTACGTTGTTCCCTTTGTCATCGGTATGTTACTTGCCCGAGATTCGATCGTCGGTATCTCAATACCTAGTTCAATCTCATTACCGGCAAGTCTATTTACTCGTTTCGTAATGCATCATCCCATAACTAAATCATTAGTCACATTGCTTTCAAGGCTTATAGTGATGTGCATTACCGAGAGGGCCCAGAGACACCTCTCCGATACTCGGAGGGGACAAATCCTAATCTCGATCTATGCCAACTCAACAAACACCATTGGAAACACCTGTAGAGCATCTTTATAGTCACCCAGTTATGTTGTGACATTTGATAGCACACTAACTGTTCCTCCGGTATTCGGGAGTTGCATGATCTCATAGTCATAGGAACATGTATAAGTTATGGAGAAAGCAATAGCAACAAACTAAACGATCATCGTGCTAAGCTAACGGATGGGTCAAGTCAATCACATCATTCTCTAATGATGTGATCTCATTAATCAAATGACAACTCATGTCTATGGTTAGGAAACATAACCATCATTGATTCAACTAGCTAGTCAAGTAGAGGCATACTAGTGACACTATGTTTGTGTAACATCCCACAATTCTAAATTTTGGAATGTATTAAATAGACAGATTTGATTGATTGTTTGATTGATTGACTGAAAGTGAGTGAATTTGAAACTTTTTGAAAGTTAAATGAGAGGGAATAAAAGGACTTTCCCAAACTTTCATTTTGCATTTTGATCTCCATGAATTCAAATTCTTTTCATCACAAAACCCTGGAGAGAAGATAACATGACTTCTTCCATTTTTCTTAAAAATGAAAAGGGTTTTTGAAAACATTTGAATTTCATTTGAAAATATTTCAAATTTAGAACTTTAAGCAACTCAATGATTTTCATGAGAGAAGATAAATGACTTTTTCAAAACATATGAAATATGAGTTGGAAGTTTAAAAGGATCAAATTCAACGTCCTTTTGAATTTATTTTCAATTTGGAGTTATTTGGCTTTATTCAAACTATTTTTCTCCAAAAATAAAATATATGGAAAATAGGGTAAAATGATTCCCTACATCATAAAATTGGAGAGAAATAAATTTGAAATCATTTTGGTATTTTTAAAAATGTTTTTATTGGATTTTATTGCAACAGTAGCACTCTTTGCTTTATTTGAATTTTTGTAGATTTTATTTGGTGCTAGAAAAATGTTAAGCTTGTAGAAAATGTTTTCCTGGAAATTTTGATATATAATATGCCTACATATTATTTGTATTTTTTTAGTTTATTTTATTTTCGTTGGCTGTGTTAAAAAAACTTTTCTCCTACGCCGCCAAACTGGGCCGGCCCAACAGGCCACGGCCCAGCCCAGCACCGCGCTTCCCCGACCACGGGCGGACTCCGCCCACCGTACGCAGCGCCGCCGCCATGGACGTTGTGCGCCGCCCGGCCTCCTCCTGCCCCTTCTCCACGCACCGAGGCCGACCCCCCCCCCCATATAAAGCCGCAGCTCCGCTGCCCCTCTCCTCCTCTTGCTTCGCCGCCGCCGCCGCTTGCTGCCTGAGCCGCCGCCCCTACGATGCCGCTGCCGCTGCCTCGCCGCCGACGCCGCGCCGCACCTTGCTGCCGCCGCCCGCGCTTCGCCGCTGCTAACCGCGCCGCCGCCGTCGAAGTCCGCCGCCACGGAAAGCCGCCATCGCCGTTGACCCATGTGGACCGGTAAAACCTCCCGGTCTGATCCAGATTTTTTTAGTTTTTGGTTTTTCTTTGTTAAACCCGATTTTATTTATTTAGTTAAATTATTTAGCAAACGCTCACCAGTTAGGCCTCTGTAGTGAACGGTTTTCTTTGCATATGCCTCTGTAGTGAACGTTCGTTCGATAGGATTTTTCTTTTTCCTTTAATTTCGGCCAGGGATCTTTCTGCAAATACTTTCTTTACAGTTTAGTCCTTGAACTTCAAACGATCACTACTTTTTACTCGTTTGTCCAAATCCAACGAAACCAATGCCCACTTCTTCGTTACGATCCCCTCTTTCCAGTAAAACAACTTAAACATGTTTTTGAAAATTTAAAATTTGGTTTCAAACAGATTTAGATTCAAACTTCGTTTGATCATAACTTGAGTTTTGTAACTCCGATTTAGTTGATTCTTTTTGCAAATCGAAGCTCTTGACCTAAAGTTTCTGATAAGGCCAAATTCACGTAATTTTGGTACTGTTATAAATTGTTTTATGTTGCAAGAGTTATTTGCTTGGTTTTGATGTTTTCCAAACTGTCTTCTTTGTTCTTCCTGATCTTTTGAATGATTGCTTATGTGTGGTTACTATTGCTTGCTCACGATAGATTGAATGGAGTGTGACGAGTAGAACTATCAAGAGTTATGAGTGTGAATCATCTTCATCAACAGTACAAGGCAAGTTCACACTTTGATCATACTTTTCATTACCCAGTTTTTATGCATTAGTTTCACCCTCAAACATTGCATGGTTAGGAATTGATAACATGTGGGTATTGGGAATTAGTTGATGAGGTAGGAATCTATTATCCTGCATTCAAACCTTGGGATTTACTTCTACGTTGCTTATATTGCTATGCTATGCTAGTAGACATGGATTGGGTTTGAGTGTATCCATGACAGATGTGAGAGTTATCATTAATGGTTAACTTAAGGTGGCTACTTTAATACACATCTGGGTGGATTGGTTGGGGAACCCTGGAGCACCCAGTGGTTTGCCCGAGCACCTGGAGAACCCAGTGCTTGCCCAAGGGGATCCCGGAGGACCCGTGTGATCACCCTATGGAATGCCACCCAGGCTCAAAGGGATCATAAGATTATTCATGCTAGAAACTTCCGTGTGCAGCCACAATCCATTATGGGCTCTGGCATAGTTGATTAAGTTGCGTGAAGCTCTCGAAGAGGTAGACTAGCAGATGTAGTGGGTTGTAGGTGGTACGGTCTATCGAGAGTAGAGAGTTAATGCTTCTGAAAGACTGTGTCTCGGTCATCCGTTTCTCAAACACCATGTAGTGCGAGGAATCCAACGGAGGAGATCGAGTTTTGTGGGGAGAAGTGCGCAAACCTCTGCAGAGTGTACAAACTAATCATGATTAGCCCTGTCCCCGGTTATGGACATCTAGAGTATCTGGTTCTTGGATTATCATGTTGATCTCATCACTTTACTTAATTTGTCGGGTTGATGATTATTAATTTGGGATTGAGTTGGAGGAACCTTCTCAATGTTTTCAACAAACTTTGTAATTAAATAAAATATATTCCTTTGCAGTAGGGAAAAATTGGCTTTTCGCAAAAACACTATAACCATTGAGCCTCCACCAGCCATATATGCATGTAGTGATAGTTATTATTCATCATTATCCTATTGTGTGAATTTGCCAGTACATTCAATGTACTGACCCTTTGTGGCTGCAACGTCTCATGTTGCAGGATTCTTACGACGAGTAAGTGATACGTTAGGGTTACAATTTCTACACTCAACTTTGCCGTTGGTGTTGATGGGAATCCACAACCTTGTTACTTCCTCTATTTGGATTGAGGTAATAGTATTTACATTATTTTATACATGTGACTTACCTCTGTTATAAATCCTCGAGTACTGTGTGTGTCAGCATACCGATCCAGGGATGACACTTAAGCACAGAGACTAGACCGTCTGAGGTCGGTGCTACCTCTTGAGCACTGCGTTGGTTTTCCCTTGAAGAGGAAAGGGTGATGCAGCAAAGGAGCGTAAGTATTTCCATCAGTTTTTGAGAACCAAGGTATCAATCCAGTAGGAGGCTACGCGCGAGTCCCTCGCACCTAGACAAAACAAATAAATCCTCGCAACCGACGCGATAAGGGGTTGTCAATCCCTACACGGTCACTTACAAGAGTGAGATCTGATAGATATGATAGGATAATATTTTTGGTATTTTTATGATAAAGATGCAAAGTAAAATAAAAGCAAAGTGAAAAGCAAAGGAAATAACTAAGTGTTGGAAGATTAATATGATGAAGATAGACCCGGGAGCCATAGGTTTCACTAGTGGCTTCTCTCAAGAGCATAAGTATTTTACGGTGGGTGAACAAATTACTATTGAGCAATTGACAGAATTGAGCATAGTTATGAGAATATCTAGGTATGATCATGTATATAGGCATCACGTCCGAGACAAGTAGACCGACTCCTGCCTGCATCTACTGCTATTACTCCACACATCGACCGCTATCCAGCATGCATCTAGAGTGTTAAGTTCAAGAGAACAGAGTAACGCCTTAAGCAAGATGACATGATGTAGAGGGATAAATTCATGCAATATGATAAAAAACATCTTGTTATCCTCATTGTTGAGGAAATCGTTAACTGGTAGCTGCTCGGTTGGTTGACGAGTAGGGGATTAATAGGCTAATCGGCAAGTTAATCGGCCATTTAATCAATTAATCAGATGATTTATCGGTTTATCGGCTACTCGGTGACCCTACGAGTAGGGATTAATCGGCAAGTTAACTGGTTAATCAGATGAATTCTTGAATAGGGGTTATCCTCGATGGCAACAATACAATACGTGCCTTGCTGCCCCTACTGTCACTGGGAAAGGACACCACAAGATTGAACCCAAAGCTAAGCACTTCTCCCATTGCAAGAAAGATCAATCTAGTAGGCCAAACCAAACTGATAATTCGAAGAGACTTGCAAAGATAACCAATCATACATAAAAGAATTCAGAAGATTCAAATATTGTTCATAGATAAACTTGATCGTAAACCCACAATCCATCGGTCTCAACAAACACACCACAAAAGAAGATTACATCGAATAGATCTCCACAAGAGAGGGGGAGAACATTGTATTGAGATCCAAAAAGAGAGAAGAAGCCATCTAGCTAATAACTATGGACCCGAAGGTCTGAGGTAAACTACTCACACTTCATCGGAGGGGCTATGGTGTTGATGTAGAAGCCCTCCCTGATCGATGCCCCCTCCAGCGGAGCTCCGGAACAGGCCCCAAGATGGGATCTCGTGGATACAGAAAGTTGCGGCGGTGGAATTAGGGTTTTGGCTCCGTATCTGATCGTTTGGGGGTACGTAGGTATATATAGGAGGAAGGATATCATGATCATGAAACTTTAGATCAAGTTACTAGCGAAACTCTAAAATAGGCAAAAAACAACAATTCTGGGTTGGGCCTCCGGTTAATAGGTTAGTCCCAAAAATAATATAAAAGTGAATAATAAAGCCCAATAATGTCCAAAACAGAAGATAATATAGTATGGAGCAATCAAAAATTATAGATACGTTGGAGACGTATCAAGCATCCCCAAGCTTGAGTATTCTATAGTCTCACCTAAATAGCTTGGCGTAATCATGGTCATAGCTGTTTCCTGTGTGAAATTGTTATCCGCTCACAATTCCACACAACATACGAGCCGGAAGCATAAAGTGTAAAGCCTGGGGTGCCTAATTCGTTCCAGATGATGCGCTTGAGCTCAAGTGGGAGTTCGATGAAGCCTCTCGCCGTTACTACGTGTCTTTCCCTGATGATCAGTAGTGGTGCCCAGTTGGGGTGATCGGGCCGTGTCGCATGTTGGGGTTGATCTTTTATTTTGGTACCGTAGTCGACCATGAGTGTATTGGATGATTGTAATGTTATTCATGTACTTCGTGTGACATGGCGAGTGTAAGCCAACTATGTACCTTTTCCCCTATTATCTATTTACATGGGTTGTTGTGAAGATTATCTTACTTGCGATATTGCTTTCAATGCGGTTATGCCTCTAAGTCGTGCTTCGACACGTAGGAGATATAGCCGCATCGAGGGCGTTACAAGTTGGTAATCAGAGCCTTCCCCGACCTTAGGAGCCCCCTGCTTGATCAAATAGGTGTTGTTGTTCAGTCTAGAAAAATGTTTTGAGTCATTTAGGAATTATATATCGGAGAGTTTAGGAATTCTTTTTACTCCCCAGTCCCTTCATCGCTCTGGTAAGGCATCCTGATGTAGAGTTTTGACTCTTCTCTTCTCAAATTTCACTAAAAAAATTAGGATCACGCGGGTATCTTGGAATCATTCCGATCGATTTGTGACAAGAACATTGTTCTTGGTGCCTCCTGTCATTTAGGGGTTGTGGCAGTGTCCCGGGGAGTTGAGCTCCGAGGTGTTGTCGTCAAAATTTTATCGTTGCAGTTCTGGAATACCTGAGTTTAGGTTCGCCGACATCGAAAATCTCGTTTATGCAGTTGTTGGTGAGATAACCTCGACACCACCCAGTACTGGGGCGGGAGTTCGGGAGTATTGCCATAACTTGTATAACGGATGCTTTTTGAAGGTTGAGGTAGAGGATTTCCGAAGTTTTCTCGGTTATGTGTTGAAGGATGGATAAAGCTGGATGTAGGATTTGCTAGATTTGGGTGAGATATTATGCTTCCCCTATATCCCCAACACCTGATTGCATAACCGGAAAGGTTCGGGAGTTTCATAGGTGGGAATTCTTGTAGCTCTAGTTCTTCTTCCACGGATATTTGGTTTGAGATTGGGTGATCTTACCGAGTATTCGTTCTTGCTCCGTACCTTGTTGATTTATTCCTCTACCTAAATTCTAAGTGGCTTCTCAATTTATGGATATGTGACCATTTCAATTGGAATGCATTCGTTCATTGTGTTCGGATGTGAAGACTATATGTTGCAATTTCAACCTGCTTGATTCAGCTTCAATTTTATCTGTCAATGTGCTAATGGATGTCAACCTCTTCAGGATGGCTCCTCCAACGCTCACGACTCCGAATCCTGAAACGCCACCACCACCTCCACCTCCGGAGGCATGGCAAGCTGTGATGGCCGCTACCAATGCAAACACGCAGTTGATCATGCAAATTCTTCAAGAGCGCAACCAAGCAAACCAAGGCAACCAAGGCAACCAAGGCAACAATCAGAATCACTTTGCTACACTCAACCAGTTCCTTGCTAACCAGCCAAAGACTTTCAGCAATTGTGTTGAGGCAACTGATGCTGACGATTGGCTCGTGGACTTGTGCAAGCATTTCGAGTGCAGTAACGTCAGGCCTGAGGACTTTGTCAAGTTCGCTTCCTTCCAACTCAAAGACCAAGCTGCAGAATGGTTTCAGCAGTACAAAGATTCCAGAGGAGGCCGTGTGATTACCTGGGATGAATTCCGTCAAGACTTCAAAGCTCATCATATTCCTCAGAGCATGGTTGAAAGCAAGCGTGAGGAATTCCGCAACCTGAAGCAAGGCTCTATGTCTGTCTATGACTACAACAAGTTGTTTCAGAAGCTCGCCCGCTTTGCTAAGCAGGACGTCCCTGACGAGAAGAGCATGATATACCAGTTCAGGGGTGGTCTCAGAGAAGAAATCCAGCTAGCTCTCGTTCTCTTTGAGCCCAGGAGGTACGATGAGTTTTACAACATGGCATTGAAGCAAGAGGCTGCTCAACTGAAGTGTGATGCTTCCAAGAAGCGAGTCAGAGATGCTACTCCTTCTTCCTCTACTCAAGTGGCTAAGCAGCAGAAGTATTGGCTTCCTCCTCCTCCGTTCCGTCAGCCGTATCAACAGAAGAGCAAAGGTGGCAGTGGATCTTCCCACCCACCCAACCCTGGCTTTCAGAACAAGACTTCATCTCAAGCTCCAAGATTGAGTGCTCTGTATCACCGTCCGCTTTCAGAGGTCACGTGCAACAAGTGCCAACAGAAGGGTCACTATGCCAACAAATTCTTCAATCAGAGACGTCTCCCTCCTCCTCCTCCTGTGAGACCGGCAAGTCAAGTACAGCTGTGGTCAAGCATAACCCCAAGGCTGCTAAGGTCAACTTGTTGAACGCAGCTCAGGCAGAGGACTCGCCAAATGTGATCATGGGTAACCTTCTGTTAATGACATTCCCGCAAGAGTTCTTTTTGATACTGGTGCATCTTTGTCATTTTTATCGAAGCCTTTTGCATCCATGCATGATGTGCATACTGTTGATTTGCCTAAGCCGATAGCGGTTTCTTCTCCGGGTTTGTTCATGAACACCAAAATGATGGCTCCGGATGTTACTATCACATTGGGCGATTACAAGTTTCTTTGTTCTCCAATGGTCCTTGGTAACTCGGATATTGACCTTATTCTCGGAATGGATTGGCTTTCTAAGCACAAGGCGCATCTTGATTGTGCTGCCAGGCAAATTCAATTGGCTCATTCGTCTGAGGATGTAATTGTCTTTGCCACTCGTGATGATACAATCCGTCTGTTTTCTCTCAATGAGAAGGGTGAACTGGATGCCATCTCTCAAATTCCAGTCGTTTGCGAATATCAAGACGTCTTTCCAGAAGAGCTTCCAGGAATGCCTCCGCACCAGCCAGTTGAATTCGTCATTGATCTTGAGCCTGGCACGGAACCAGTTTGCAAACGTCCTTACAAGCTTGGACCTGAAGAGTTGAAGGAGCTGAAGAAGCAACTCGATATTCAAGAGCTAATGGGTCTCATCTGACCTAGTTCTTCTCCGTGGGGTTGTGGATTTCTTTTTGTGAAGAAGAAGGATGGAACGGACCGACTCTGTGTTGACTACCGTCCATTGAACAAGAAGACTATTAAGAACAAGTACCCACTTCCCAACATCAATGAGCTGTTCGAACAACTCAAAGGTGCCCAAGTATTCTCCAAGCTTGATCTCCGTATGGGTTATCACCAGATTCGAATCCGTGAGCGAAGATATTCCCAAGACAGCATTCAGAACAAGCTTTGGTTCATATGAATACACTGTCATGTCTTTTGGCCTCGCCAATGCTCCTCCGACGTTCTCTCGCATGATGAATTTCATCTTCAACGCCTACACCAATGACTTTGTTTTGGTCTATCTCGATGACATTCTGGTTTTCTCGAAGAACAAGGAAGATCATGCCAAGCACTTGCGTTTGGTTCTTGACAAGCTTAGGGAATACCAGTTCTACGCCAAGTTCTCCAAGTGTGAATTTTGGCTCGATGAGGTTCTTTATCTTGGTCATATCATCTCTGCCAAGGGCATTTCCGTGAATCCTGAGAAGGTGTCCGCAATTGTGAATTGGGAACCTCCTCAGAACGTGAAGCAACTCCGCAGTTTCCTCGGTCTCGCAAGCTATTGTAGAAGATTCGTTGAAAACTTTTCTAAGATCGCGAAGCCTCTCTCAAATCTTCTTCAGAAGCACGTCAAGTACGTTTGGTCTTCGGAGTGTGATATTGCTTTCAACACTTTGAAAGAGAAGTTGATCACTGCTCCAGTTCTGACTCCGCCTGATGAAACCAAGCCGTACGAGGTCTTTTGTGATGCCTCTCTCCAAGGTCTCGGTGCAGTTTTGATGCAAGAGAAGAAAGTTGTTGCTTATACATCTCGCCAGTTGAAGCCTAATGAGAAGAACTACCCCACTCATGATCTCGAGTTGGCGGTAGTTGTGCATGCTCTTTTGACTTGGAGACATCTTCTATTGGGAAGAAAAGTGGACATTTTCACTGATCACAAGAGTCTCAAGTACATCTTCACTCAGCCTAATCTCAACCTAAGGCAAACTCGATGGGTCGAAATGATTCAAGAGTATAACCTGAGTATTGAGTATACTCCAGGCAAGGCCAATGTGATTGCTGACGCTTTGAGCAGAAAGGCCTATTGCAACAGTCTAATTCTCAAGCCTTATCAACCCGAGCTTTGTGAAGCTTTCCGCAAGCTGAATCTGCAAGTTGTTCCTCAAGGTTTCCTCGCCAACCTTCAAGTCTCTCCTACCTTAGAAGACCAGATTCGCCAAGCACAGCTTCTTGATGCTATGGTGAAAAAGGTGAAGATTGGGATTGCCAAGAGTCAGTCCAAGTACAAGTGCTACCGCCTTGACGACAAGGACACTCTCTTCTTCGAGGATCGTATTGTTGTGCCCAAAGGTGAACTTCGTAAAGTGATCATGAACAAGGCCCACAACTCTCTCCTCTCCATCCACCCTGGTAGTACGAAGATGTATCAGGATCTCAAGCAAGCTTATTGGTGGACTCGAATGAAGCGCGAGATCGCTCAATTCGTGAATGAATGTGATGTCTGCAGAAGAGTGAAGGCAGAACACCAAAGGCCAGCAGGTCTCCTCCAACCTCTTGCCATTCTAGAATGGAAGTTTGACCACATTGAAATGGACTTCGTGACTGGGTTTCCAAAGTCCAAGCGTGGCAATGATGCTATATTCGTCGTCATCGACAAACTCACCAAAGTGGCTCATTTTCTTCCTATCAAAGAGTCGATCACTGCAGCTCAATTGGCGGAACTCTACACGTCTCGCATTGTCTCTCTGCATGGTATTCCTCAAGTGATATCTTCAGACCGTGGCAGCATCTTTACCTCCAAGTTTTGGGATTCTTTTCAGAAGGCCATGGGCACCAACATCCGCTTCAGCACTGCTTTCCATCCTCAAACGAGCGGTCAAGTCGAGTGTGTCAACCAGATTCTCGAAGATATGCTCAGGGCTTGTGTGATCTCCTTCGGTATGAAGTGGGAGGATTGTCTTCCTTATGCTGAATTCTCCTATAACAACAGTTTTCAAGCAAGTCCGGGCAAGGCCCCCTTCGAAATTCTGTATGGCAGGAAGTGCCGTACCCCTCTCAACTGGTCTGAAACCGGTGAACGTCAGCTGCTGGGTAATGACTTAATCACAGAAGCAGAAGAAATGTGCAAAGTCATTCGTGATAACCTCAAAGCAGCCTAATCCCGCCAGAAGAGCTACTATGATAGTAAGCACCGTGATTTGGCTTTCCAGATCGGAGATCATGTTTACCTCCGCGTCTCTCCCATGAAAGGTACTCGTCGCTTCGGTATCAAAGGGAAGCTTGCCCCTAGATACGTGGGACCTTTCAAGATTGTCAGCAAGAGAGGCGACCTCGCCTATCAACTTGAGCTTCCTTCAAACTTTGCAAATGTTCATGATGTGTTCCACGTCTCTCAGCTTCGAAAGTGCTTCAAGATTCCTGACCGCACCGTCAACTTCGAGGACATTGAGCTCCAAGAAGATCTCTCCTATCGTGAGCACCCAGTTGCTATTCTTGAAGAGACTGAACGCAAGACTCGCAACAAGTCAATCAAATTTCTCAAAGTCAAGTGGTCTCACCATTCCGATCGTGAAGCTACCTGGGAACGCGAGGATCACCTCCGTTCTGAGTACCCGGAGTTCTTTCAGTCCTAGATCTCGGGACGAGATCTTTTCGTAGTGGTGGAGTGTTGTAACACCCCGGATGTAACTTTCCATATTTGTATCCAACTCTTGCCGTTTCCGGCGTTAACTTATATTTATTTCTCGGGTTCGGGTCTCCGTCTCCGTGTGTTGTTTTCGTTTTTCGTGCATCGCATATCATGTCATCTCGTGCATTGCATTTGCATACATGTTCATCTCATGCATTTGAGCATTTTCCCCGTTGTCCGTTTTGCATTCCGGCGCTTCGTTCTCCTCCGGTGGCCATTTCGAGCTTTCTTTCGTGTGTGGGGATTAAACATTTCCGGATTGGACCGAGACTTGCCATGCGGCCTTGGTTTACTACCGGTAGACCGCCTGTCAAGTTTCGTATCATTTGGACTTCGTTTGATACTCCAACGGTTAACCGAGGGACCGAAAAGGCCTCGTGTGTGTTGCAGCCCAACACCCCCCAAATTTGGCCCAAAACCCACCAAACTCTGATCCATGTCCTAGAGCGTTCGATCACGATCGCGTGGGCGAAAACCGCACCTCTTTTGGACTCTCCTAGCTCCACTTATGCCTATTTAAACACCCCCCCATTTCGGATCTCGTCTTCCTCCCCGTCCCCCTCCTAAAAAACAGATCTCCTTCCCCGCGCCGGGCCGGACGTGTCCGCCCGCGCCGGACGTTGTCCGCCCCGCCGCCGCAGCAAATCGCGCGCCGCCACGTGGGCCGCGCCCACATCGCCGCCGCCGGGCCCGCCAGGCCCGCGGGGAGCCCCCCCCGGCCCGAGCGCCCCGCGCCCCTGTGCCTCCTCCAGCGCCGCCGCCTTCCCCGGCTCAGGAGGGCGCCGCCGCCGCGGGCCGCCACCGCCGCCGAGCCGGACCTCGCCGCCCGCCGCCCGGCCGCTCCCCGGCACCGTCCGCCGCCCCGGGCGCCGCCGCCCGCGGTCGCTGCCCCCTCCTCCGGCGCCGCCCGGCCTCGCCCCGGCTTCTTCTTCCTCCTCCCCGACCGGTGACCCCCCGCGTTCTCCGGCGAGCTACAGTAACTCCGGCGCCGCCTCGGGAAGCGTGCCGATCCAGATCTGGATCTGGGCATCGGTTGACTTTTTCCCCCAAACCCTAGCTCATGATGCATTCTTTGACTGCCCGTAACTTTGCATCCGTAGCTCCGATTTGGGCGTATAATATATCAAAATCTTCGCCTCGACATGTACATCATTTCATTCCATTGCATCATTTGCATTTGAGGTCATCTTGATGCTCAAAATGCTGTTAGAAGGAGGCTTCGTGAGTTAAATTGTAGATCCGTTAGTTCATCATGCACTTTTGTCATTTTTGCCATGTTTAATTCGTGCATGATATGCCTGTGCCCCTTTGGGATGAATTGTTAAGCATTTTGTCTTCTTTCCATAGGTGCCACCCATGCATTTTTAGGATGTGTGTGTTGTCTTGTGCAAGCTTGCGAAGAGAGGTACCTGAGATTGCTGATTTCAGGGACTTAGTGATTTTCACTAAGTCTGGGATATTTTAGTTCATGATGCTATGTGTCCAGCTTGTTTCCTAGTGATCCGTGCCTCTTTTGAGGATGATCAGTAAGGGAGTTTTGATATTTATGTTATGCTCTATCCATCCATGTCTTTGTTTGCATATGTGGAGTGCTCTAGGTTGACTCAATCGAGCTCAACTTTTGCTTCGTTGTTAATCTGGGCAGATCGTCAACTTGTTTGCGATTTTGCCGATGCTACCGTTAGTGTTCCATGCATGCTATGTCTTTATTCTTGCCATGTGTAGCTAGCATATTGTGCCTTCTTGTTGGTTATATGCTTGCCTTGCTATGACTTGCACCGTAGTGAGTGCATCGAGCTCGTTTACATGCCTTCGTGAGTTATAATTTCAGCATGTCTCAGTTTTCACTAAGTCTGAAAACTGATTGTGTTCGAGCTATGTTCGTGAGCTCGGTAGAGTATTTTGTGAACCCTTTTGGCCCCAGGTCACTTTGGGTGTTTTGTTAAGCTTGTTGAGTATCTCCATGCCATGTTCTTACTTGTCATGTTCAGGTTATCTATCATGTTGTTTTGCTGCTCCGAAGAGGGCTTCGTGATCTGAAATTTCAGGCTAGTGTTAATTTCACTAAGTCTGGAATCTGTTTTGCATATTCGTTTTTGCCATGCTTGTTTGAACCTCTTAATGGATG